>NC_042969.1:37515736-37540710 GCF_901001165.1 Salmo trutta | reverse complement strand
TAGAAGATGAGTTCCAGTAGAAGGCACGATGAGTTTACTAGTAAAAGATTATTATATAGAAGATGAGTTTCCAGTAGAAGATGAGTTGTAGTAGAAGATGAGTTCTAGTTAGAAGATGAGATCCAGTAGAAGATGAGTTATATTAGAAGATGAGTTCTAGTATAAGATGAGTTCTAGTATAAGATTACTTATATTAGAAGATGAGTTCTAGTATAAGATGAGTTCTAGTATAAGATGAGTTCTAGTAGAAGATGAGTTCTAGTAGAAGATGAGATCTAGTAGAAGATGAGTTCAGCAGACGATGAGTTCTAATAGAAGATTAGTTCTAGTGGAAGATGAGTTCTAGTAGAAGATTAGTTCTGTAGAAGATGAGTTCTAGTAGAAGATGAGTTCTAGTAGAAGATGCGTTCTAGTAGAAATGATTTCTGTAGAAAATGAGTTCCAGTAGAAGATTTGTTCTGTAGAAGATGACTTCTAGCAGAAGATCAGTTCTGTAGAAGATGAGTTCAAATAATAGATGAGTTCTATTAGAAGATGAGTTCTGCAGAAGATGAGTTCCACGAGAAGATGAGTTCTGTTGAAGATGAGTTCTAGTAGAATATGAGTTCTGTAGAAAATGAGTTCTAGTAGAAGATGAGTTCTAGTAAAAGATGAGTTCTTGTAGAAGATGAGTTCTGTAGAAAATTATTTATTTTGAAGATGAGTTCTAGAAGAAGATGAGTTCTAGTAGAAGATGACTTCTAGCAGAAGATCAGTTCTGTAGAAGATGAGTTCTGTAGATGATTAGTTATAGTATAAGATGAGTTCTAATAGAAGATGAGTTCTAGTATAAGATGAGTTCTAGTATAAGATGAGTTCTAATAGAAGATCAGTTCCAGTAGAAGATGAGTTCTAATAGAATATGAGTTCTAGTATAAGATGAGTTCAAGTATAAGATGAGTTCTAATAGAAGATCAGTTCCAGCATAAGATGATTTCATAGAAGATGAGTTCTAGTAGAAGATGAGTTCTAGTAAAAGATGAGTTCTAGTAGAATATGAGTTCTGTAGAAGATGAGTTCTAGTAGAAGATGAGTTCTAGTAGAAGATGAGTTCTAGTAGAAGATGAGTTCTAGTAGAAGATGAGTTCTGTAGAACATGAGTTCTAGTAGAAGATGAGTTCTAGTGGAAGATGAGTTCTAGTAGAAGATTAGTTCTGTAGAAGATGAGTTCTAGTCTTCTAGTAGAAGATGAGTTCTAGTAGAAGATGAGTTCTAGTAGAAGATGAGTTCAGTAGAAGATGAGTTCTAGTAGAAGATGAGTTCTAGTAGAAGATGAGTTCTAGTAGAAGATGAGATCCAGTAGAAGATGAGCTATATTAGAACATGAGTTCTAGTAGAAGATGAGTTCTAGTGGAAGATGAGTTCTAGTAGAAGATTAGTTCTGTAGAAGATGAGTTCTAGTAGAAGATGAGTTCCAGTAAAACATGAGTTCTTGTAGAAGATGAGTTATAGTAAAAGATTAGTTATATTAGAAGATGAGTTCCAGTAGAAGATGAGTTGTAGTAGAAGATGAGTTCTAGTAGAAGATGAGATCCAGTAGAAGATGAGTTATATTAGAAGATGAGTTCTAGTATAAGATGAGTTCTAGTATAAGATTACTTATATTAGAAGATGAGTTCTAGTATAAGATGAGTTCTAGTATGAGATGAGTTCTAGTAGAAGATGAGTTCCAGTAGAAGATGAGTTCTAGTATAAGATGAGTTCTAGTAGAAGATGAGTTCTAATAGACGATGAGTTCTGTAGAAGATGAGTTCTAGTAGAAGATGAGTTCCAGTAGAAGATGAGTTCTAGTAGAAGATGAGTTTCAGTAGAAGATGAGTTCTAGTAGAAGATGAGTTATATTAGAAGATGAGTTCTAGTATAAGATGAGTTCTAGTAGAAGATGAATTATATTAGAAGATGAGTTCTAGTATAAGATGATTTCTAGTATAAGATGAGTCCTAGTAGAAGATGAGTTCTAATAGACGATGAGTTCTGTAGAAGATGAGTTCTAGTAGAAGATGAGTTTCAGTAGAAGATGAGTTCCACGAGAAGATGAGTTCCAATTGAAGATGAGTTCTAGTGGAAGATGAGTTCTGTAGAAGATGAGTTCTACTAGAAGATGAGTTCTGTTGAAGATGAGTTCTAGTAGAAGATGAGTTCTGTAGAAGATCAGTTCTAGTAGAAGTTGAGTTCTAGTAGAAGATGTGCTCTAATAGAAGATGAGTTCTAGTGGAAGATGAGTTCTAGTAGAAGATTAGTTCTGTAGAAGATGAGTTATAGTAGAAGAGGAGTTCTAGTAGAAGATGCGTTCTAGTAGAAATGAGTTCTGTAGAAAATGAGTTCCAGTAGAAGATTAGTTCTGTAGAAGATGACTTCTAGCAGAAGATCAGTTCTGTAGAAGATGAGTTCAAATAATAGATTAGTTCTAGTAGAAGATGAGTTCTGCAGAAGATGAGTTCTGTAGGAGATGAGTTCTGCAGAAGATGAGTTCCACGAGAAGATGAGTTCCAATTGAAGATGAGTTCTAGTAGAAGATGACTTCTAGCAGAAGATCAGTTCTGTAGAAGATGAGTTCTAATAATAGATGAGTTCTAGTAGAAGATGAGTTCTGTAGATGATTAGTTATAGTATAAGATGAGTTCTAATAGAAGATGAGTTCTAGTATAAGATGAGTTCTAGTATAAGATGAGTTCTAATAGAAGATCAGTTCCAGTAGAAGATGAGTTCTAATAGAATATGAGTTATAGTATAAGATGAGTTCAAGTATAAGATGAGTTCTAATAGAAGGTCAGTTCCAGCATAAGATGATTTCATAGAAGATGAGTTCTAGTAGAAGATGAGTTCTAGTAAAAGATGAGTTCTAGTAGAATATGAGTTCTGTAGAAGATGAGTTCTAGTAGAAGATGAGTTCTAGTAGAAGATGAGTTCTAGTAGAAGATGAGTTCTAATAGAAGATCAGTTCCAGTAGAAGATGAGTTCTAATAGAATATGAGTTCTAGTATAAGATGAGTTCAAGTATAAGATGAGTTCTAATAGAAGATCAGTTCCAGCATAAGATGATTTCATAGAAGATGAGTTCTAGTAGAAGATGAGTTCTAGTAAAAGATGAGTTCTAGTAGAATATGAGTTCTGTAGAAGATGAGTTCTAGTAGAAGATGAGTTCTAGTAGAAGATGAGTTCTAGTAGAAGATGAGTTCTAGTAGAAGATGAGTTCTGTAGAACATGAGTTCTAGTAGAAGATGAGTTCTAGTGGAAGATGAGTTCTAGTAGAAGATTAGTTCTGTAGAAGATGAGTTCTAGTCTTCTAGTAGAAGATGAGTTCTAGTAGAAGATGAGTTCTAGTAGAAGATGAGTTCAGTAGAAGATGAGTTCTAGTAGAAGATGAGTTCTAGTAGAAGATGAGTTCTAGTAGAAGATGAGATCCAGTAGAAGATGAGCTATATTAGAACATGAGTTCTAGTAGAAGATGAGTTCTAGTGGAAGATGAGTTCTAGTAGAAGATTAGTTCTGTAGAAGATGAGTTCTAGTAGAAGATGAGTTCCAGTAAAACATGAGTTCTTGTAGAAGATGAGTTATAGTAAAAGATTAGTTATATTAGAAGATGAGTTCCAGTAGAAGATGAGTTGTAGTAGAAGATGAGTTCTAGTAGAAGATGAGATCCAGTAGAAGATGAGTTATATTAGAAGATGAGTTCTAGTATAAGATGAGTTCTAGTATAAGATTACTTATATTAGAAGATGAGTTCTAGTATAAGATGAGTTCTAGTATGAGATGAGTTCTAGTAGAAGATGAGTTCCAGTAGAAGATGAGTTCTAGTATAAGATGAGTTCTAGTAGAAGATGAGTTCTAATAGAAGATGAGTTCTGTAGAAGATGAGTTCTAGTAGAAGATGAGTTCTAGTAGAAGATGAGTTCTAGTAGAAGATGAGTTCCAGTAGAAGATGAGTTCTAGTAGAAGATGAGTTATATTAGAAGATGAGTTCTAGTATAAGATGAGTTCTAGTAGAAGATGAATTATATTAGAAGATGAGTTCTAGTATAAGATGATTTCTAGTATAAGATGAGTCCTAGTAGAAGATGAGTTCTAATAGACGATGAGTTCTGTAGAAGATGAGTTCTAGTAGAAGATGAGTTTCAGTAGAAGATGAGTTCCACGAGAAGATGAGTTCCAATTGAAGATGAGTTCTAGTGGAAGATGAGTTCTGTAGAAGATGAGTTCTACTAGAAGATGAGTTCTGTTGAAGATGAGTTCTAGTAGAAGATGAGTTCTGTAGAAGATCAGTTCTAGTAGAAGTTGAGTTCTAGTAGAAGATGTGCTCTAATAGAAGATGAGTTCTAGTGGAAGATGAGTTCTAGTAGAAGATTAGTTCTGTAGAAGATGAGTTATAGTAGAAGATGAGTTCTAGTAGAAGATGCGTTCTAGTAGAAATGAGTTCTGTAGAAAATGAGTTCCAGTAGAAGATTAGTTCTGTAGAAGATGACTTCTAGCAGAAGATCAGTTCTGTAGAAGATGAGTTCAAATAATAGATGAGTTCTAGTAGAAGATGAGTTCTGCAGAAGATGAGTTCTGTAGGAGATGAGTTCTGCAGAAGATGAGTTCCACGAGAAGATGAGTTCCAATTGAAGATGAGTTCTAGTAGAAGATGACTTCTAGCAGAAGATCAGTTCTGTAGAAGATGAGTTCTAATAATAGATGAGTTCTAGTAGAAGATGAGTTCTGTAGATGATTAGTTATAGTATAAGATGAGTTCTAATAGAAGATGAGTTCTAGTATAAGATGAGTTCTAGTATAAGATGAGTTCTAATAGAAGATCAGTTCCAGTAGAAGATGAGTTCTAATAGAATATGAGTTATAGTATAAGATGAGTTCAAGTATAAGATGAGTTCTAATAGAAGGTCAGTTCCAGCATAAGATGATTTCATAGAAGATGAGTTCTAGTAGAAGATGAGTTCTAGTAAAAGATGAGTTCTAGTAGAATATGAGTTCTGTAGAAGATGAGTTCTAGTAGAAGATGAGTTCTAGTAGAAGATGAGTTCTAGTAGAAGATGAGTTCTAGTAGAAGATGAGTTCTGTAGAACATGAGTTCTAGTAGAAGATGAGTTCTAGTGGAAGATGAGTTCTAGTAGAAGATTAGTTCTGTAGAAGATGAGTTCTAGTCTTCTAGTAGAAGATGAGTTCTAGTAGAAGATGAGTTCTGTAGAAGATGAGTTCTAGTAGAAGATGAGTTCTAGTGGAAGATGAGTTTTAGTAGAAGATTAGTTCTGTAGAAGATGAGTTCTAGTAGAAGATGAGTTCCAGTAAAACATGAGTTCTTGTAGAAGATGAGTTATAGTAAAAGATTAGTTATATTAGAAGAGGAGTTCCAGTAGAAGATGAGTTCTAGTAGAAGATGAGTTCTAGTAGAAGATGAGATCCAGTAGAAGATGAGTTATATTAGAACATGAGTTCTAGTAGAAGATGAGTTCTAGTATAAGATGAGTTCTAGTAGAAGATGAATTATATTAGAAGATGAGTTCTAGTATAAGATGATTTCTAGTATAAGATGAGTCCTAGTAGAAGATGAGTTCTAATAGACGATGAGTTCTGTAGAAGATGAGTTCTAGTAGAAGATGAGTTTCAGTAGAAGATGAGTTCCACGAGAAGATGAGTTCCAATTGAAGATGAGTTCTAGTGGAAGATGAGTTCTGTAGAAGATGAGTTCTACTAGAAGATGAGTTCTGTTGAAGATGAGTTCTAGTAGAAGATGAGTTCTGTAGAAGATCAGTTCTAGTAGAAGATGAGTTCTAGTAGAAGATGAGTTCTAATAGAAGATGAGTTCTAGTGGAAGATGAGTTCTAGTAGAAGATTAGTTCTGTAGAAGATGAGTTATAGTAGAAGATGAGTTCTAGTAGAAGATGCGTTCTAGTAGAAATGAGTTCTGTAGAAAATGAGTTCCAGTAGAAGATTAGTTCTGTAGAAGATGACTTCTAGCAGAAGATCAGTTCTGTAGAAGATGAGTTCAAATAATAGATTAGTTCTAGTAGAAGATGAGTTCTGCAGAAGATGAGTTCTGTAGGAGATGAGTTCTGCAGAAGATGAGTTCCACGAGAAGATGAGTTCCAATTGAAGATGAGTTCTAGTAGAAGATGAGTTCTAGTAGAAGATGAGTTCTGTAGAAGATGAGTTCTAATAATAGATGAGTTCTAGTAGAAGATGAGTTCTGTAGATGATTAGTTATAGTATAAGATGAGTTCTAATAGAAGATGAGTTCTAGTATAAGATGAGTTCTAGTATAAGATGAGTTCTAATAGAAGATCAGTTCCAGTAGAAGATGAGTTCTAATAGAATATGAGTTATAGTATAAGATGAGTTCAAGTATAAGATGAGTTCTAATAGAAGGTCAGTTCCAGCATAAGATGATTTCATAGAAGATGAGTTCTAGTAGAAGATGAGTTCTAGTAAAAGATGAGTTCTAGTAGAATATGAGTTCTGTAGAAGATGAGTTCTAGTAGAAGATGAGTTCTAGTAGAAGATGAGTTCTAGTAGAAGATGAGTTCTAATAGAAGATCAGTTCCAGTAGAAGATGAGTTCTAATAGAATATGAGTTCTAGTATAAGATGAGTTCAAGTATAAGATGAGTTCTAATAGAAGATCAGTTCCAGCATAAGATGATTTCATAGAAGATGAGTTCTAGTAGAAGATGAGTTCTAGTAAAAGATGAGTTCTAGTAGAATATGAGTTCTGTAGAAGATGAGTTCTAGTAGAAGATGAGTTCTAGTAGAAGATGAGTTCTAGTAGAAGATGAGTTCTAGTAGAAGATGAGTTCTGTAGAACATGAGTTCTAGTAGAAGATGAGTTCTAGTGGAAGATGAGTTCTAGTAGAAGATTAGTTCTGTAGAAGATGAGTTCTAGTCTTCTAGTAGAAGATGAGTTCTAGTAGAAGATGAGTTCTAGTAGAAGATGAGTTCAGTAGAAGATGAGTTCTAGTAGAAGATGAGTTCTAGTAGAAGATGAGTTCTAGTAGAAGATGAGATCCAGTAGAAGATGAGCTATATTAGAACATGAGTTCTAGTAGAAGATGAGTTCTAGTGGAAGATGAGTTCTAGTAGAAGATTAGTTCTGTAGAAGATGAGTTCTAGTAGAAGATGAGTTCCAGTAAAACATGAGTTCTTGTAGAAGATGAGTTATAGTAAAAGATTAGTTATATTAGAAGATGAGTTCCAGTAGAAGATGAGTTCTAGTAGAAGATGAGTTCTAGTAGAAGATGAGATCCAGTAGAAGATGAGTTATATTAGAAGATGAGTTCTAGTATAAGATGAGTTCTAGTATAAGATTACTTATATTAGAAGATGAGTTCTAGTATAAGATGAGTTCTAGTATAAGATGAGTTCTAGTAGAAGATGAGTTCCAGTAGAAGATGAGTTCTAGTATAAGATGAGTTCTAGTAGAAGATGAGTTCTAATAGACGATGAGTTCTGTAGAAGATGAGTTCTAGTAGAAGATGAGTTCCAGTAGAAGATGAGTTCTAGTAGAAGATGAGTTTCAGTAGAAGATGAGTTCTAGTAGAAGATGAGTTATATTAGAAGATGAGTTCTAGTATAAGATGAGTTCTAGTAGAAGATGAATTATATTAGAAGATGAGTTCTAGTATAAGATGATTTCTAGTATAAGATGAGTCCTAGTAGAAGATGAGTTCTAATAGACGATGAGTTCTGTAGAAGATGAGTTCTAGTAGAAGATGAGTTTCAGTAGAAGATGAGTTCCACGAGAAGATGAGTTCCAATTGAAGATGAGTTCTAGTGGAAGATGAGTTCTGTAGAAGATGAGTTCTACTAGAAGATGAGTTCTGTTGAAGATGAGTTCTAGTAGAAGATGAGTTCTGTAGAAGATCAGTTCTAGTAGAAGTTGAGTTCTAGTAGAAGATGTGCTCTAATAGAAGATGAGTTCTAGTGGAAGATGAGTTCTAGTAGAAGATTAGTTCTGTAGAAGATGAGTTATAGTAGAAGAGGAGTTCTAGTAGAAGATGCGTTCTAGTAGAAATGAGTTCTGTAGAAAATGAGTTCCAGTAGAAGATTAGTTCTGTAGAAGATGACTTCTAGCAGAAGATCAGTTCTGTAGAAGATGAGTTCAAATAATAGATTAGTTCTAGTAGAAGATGAGTTCTGCAGAAGATGAGTTCTGTAGGAGATGAGTTCTGCAGAAGATGAGTTCCACGAGAAGATGAGTTCCAATTGAAGATGAGTTCTAGTAGAAGATGACTTCTAGCAGAAGATCAGTTCTGTAGAAGATGAGTTCTAATAATAGATGAGTTCTAGTAGAAGATGAGTTCTGTAGATGATTAGTTATAGTATAAGATGAGTTCTAATAGAAGATGAGTTCTAGTATAAGATGAGTTCTAGTATAAGATGAGTTCTAATAGAAGATCAGTTCCAGTAGAAGATGAGTTCTAATAGAATATGAGTTATAGTATAAGATGAGTTCAAGTATAAGATGAGTTCTAATAGAAGGTCAGTTCCAGCATAAGATGATTTCATAGAAGATGAGTTCTAGTAGAAGATGAGTTCTAGTAAAAGATGAGTTCTAGTAGAATATGAGTTCTGTAGAAGATGAGTTCTAGTAGAAGATGAGTTCTAGTAGAAGATGAGTTCTAGTAGAAGATGAGTTCTAGTAGAAGATGAGTTCTGTAGAACATGAGTTCTAGTAGAAGATGAGTTCTAGTGGAAGATGAGTTCTAGTAGAAGATTAGTTCTGTAGAAGATGAGTTCTAGTCTTCTAGTAGAAGATGAGTTCTAGTAGAAGATGAGTTCTGTAGAAGATGAGTTCTAGTAGAAGATGAGTTCTAGTGGAAGATGAGTTTTAGTAGAAGATTAGTTCTGTAGAAGATGAGTTCTAGTAGAAGATGAGTTCCAGTAAAACATGAGTTCTTGTAGAAGATGAGTTATAGTAAAAGATTAGTTATATTAGAAGAGGAGTTCCAGTAGAAGATGAGTTCTAGTAGAAGATGAGTTCTAGTAGAAGATGAGATCCAGTAGAAGATGAGTTATATTAGAACATGAGTTCTAGTAGAAGATGAGTTCTAGTATAAGATGAGTTCTAGTAGAAGATGAATTATATTAGAAGATGAGTTCTAGTATAAGATGATTTCTAGTATAAGATGAGTCCTAGTAGAAGATGAGTTCTAATAGACGATGAGTTCTGTAGAAGATGAGTTCTAGTAGAAGATGAGTTTCAGTAGAAGATGAGTTCCACGAGAAGATGAGTTCCAATTGAAGATGAGTTCTAGTGGAAGATGAGTTCTGTAGAAGATGAGTTCTACTAGAAGATGAGTTCTGTTGAAGATGAGTTCTAGTAGAAGATGAGTTCTGTAGAAGATCAGTTCTAGTAGAAGTTGAGTTCTAGTAGAAGATGTGCTCTAATAGAAGATGAGTTCTAGTGGAAGATGAGTTCTAGTAGAAGATTAGTTCTGTAGAAGATGAGTTATAGTAGAAGAGGAGTTCTAGTAGAAGATGCGTTCTAGTAGAAATGAGTTCTGTAGAAAATGAGTTCCAGTAGAAGATTAGTTCTGTAGAAGATGACTTCTAGCAGAAGATCAGTTCTGTAGAAGATGAGTTCAAATAATAGATTAGTTCTAGTAGAAGATGAGTTCTGCAGAAGATGAGTTCTGTAGGAGATGAGTTCTGCAGAAGATGAGTTCCACGAGAAGATGAGTTCCAATTGAAGATGAGTTCTAGTAGAAGATGACTTCTAGCAGAAGATCAGTTCTGTAGAAGATGAGTTCTAATAATAGATGAGTTCTAGTAGAAGATGAGTTCTGTAGATGATTAGTTATAGTATAAGATGAGTTCTAATAGAAGATGAGTTCTAGTATAAGATGAGTTCTAGTATAAGATGAGTTCTAATAGAAGATCAGTTCCAGTAGAAGATGAGTTCTAATAGAATATGAGTTATAGTATAAGATGAGTTCAAGTATAAGATGAGTTCTAATAGAAGGTCAGTTCCAGCATAAGATGATTTCATAGAAGATGAGTTCTAGTAGAAGATGAGTTCTAGTAAAAGATGAGTTCTAGTAGAATATGAGTTCTGTAGAAGATGAGTTCTAGTAGAAGATGAGTTCTAGTAGAAGATGAGTTCTAGTAGAAGATGAGTTCTAGTAGAAGATGAGTTCTGTAGAACATGAGTTCTAGTAGAAGATGAGTTCTAGTGGAAGATGAGTTCTAGTAGAAGATGAGTTCTGTAGAAGATGAGTTCTAGTCTTCTAGTAGAAGATGAGTTCTAGTAGAAGATGAGTTCTGTAGAAGATGAGTTCTAGTAGAAGATGAGTTCTAGTGGAAGATGAGTTTTAGTAGAAGATTAGTTCTGTAGAAGATGAGTTCTAGTAGAAGATGAGTTCCAGTAAAACATGAGTTCTTGTAGAAGATGAGTTATAGTAAAAGATTAGTTATATTAGAAGAGGAGTTCCAGTAGAAGATGAGTTCTAGTAGAAGATGAGTTCTAGTAGAAGATGAGATCCAGTAGAAGATGAGTTATATTAGAACATGAGTTCTAGTAGAAGATGAGTTCTAGTGGAAGATGAGTTCTAGTAGAAGATTAGTTCTGTAGAAGATGAGTTCTAGTAGAAGATGAGTTATAGTAAAACATGAGTTCTTGTAGAAGATGAGTTATAGTAAAAGATTAGTTATATTAGAAGATGAGTTCCAGTAGAAGATGAGTTCTAGTTGAAGATGAGTTCTAGTAGAAGATGAGATCCAGTAGAAGATTAGTTATATTAGAAGATGAGTTCTAGTATAAGATGAGTTCTAGTATAACATTACTTATATTAGAAGATGAGTTCTAGTATAAGATGAGTTCTAGTATAAGATGAGTTCTAGTAGAAGATGAGTTCAAGTAGAAGATGAGTTCTAGTATAAGATGAGTTCTAGTAGAAGATGAGTTCTAATAGACGATGAGTTCTGTAGAAGATGAGTTCTAGTAGAAGATGAGTTCTACTAGAAGATGAGTTCTAGTAGAAGATGAGTTTCAGTAGAAGATGAGTTCTCGTAGAAGATAAGTTATATTAGAAGATGAGTTCTAGTATAAGATGATTTCTAGTAGAAGATGAATTATATTAGAAGATGAGTTATAGTATAAGATGAGTTCTAGTATAAGATGAGTTCTAGTAGAAGATGAGTTCTAATAGACGATGAGTTCTGTAGAAGATGAGTTCTAGTAGAAGATGAGTTCCAGTAGAAGATGAGTTCTAGTAGAAGATGAGTTTCAGTAGAAGATGAGTTCTATTAGAAGATGAGTTCTAGTAGAAGATGAGATCTTGTATAACATAAGTTCTACTATAATATAAGTTCTAGTAGAAGCAGAGTTCCAGTAGAAGATGCGTTCTATTCGAGGATGAGTTCTGTAGAAGATGAGTTCTAGTAGAAGTTGAGTTCCAGTAGAAGATGAGTTCTTGTAGAACATGAGTTCTAGTATAAGATGAGTTCTAGTAGAAGATGAGTTCCAGTAGAAGATGAGTTATAGTATAAGATGTGTTCTAGTAGAAGATGAGTTATGTAGAAGATGAGTTCTAGTAGAAGATGAGTTCTAGTAGAAGATTAGTTCTAGTAGAAGATGAGTTCTAATAGAAGATGAGTTCTGTGGAAAATGAGTTCTGTAGAAGATGAGTTCTAGTAGACGATGAGTTCTGTAGAAAATTAGTTCTGTTGAAAATGAGTTCTAGTAGAAAATGAGATATAGTAGAAGATGAGATCTAGTAGAAGATGAGTTCTAATAATAGATGATTTCTAGTAGAAGATGAGTTCTAGTGGAAGATGAGTTCTGTAGAAAATGAGTTCTGTTGAAGATGAGTTCTAGTTGAAGATGAGTTCTAGTAGAAGATGAGTTCTAGTAGAAGATGAGTTCTGTAGAAAATTAGTTCTGTTGAAGATTAGTTCTAGTTGAAGATGAGTTCTCGTAGAAGATGAGTTCTGTAGAACATTTCTAGTAGAAGATGAGTTCTAGATGTGTTCTAGTAGAAGATGAGTTCTAGTAGAAGATGAGATCCAGTAGAAGATGAGTTCTAATAATAGATGAGTTCTAATAATAGATGAGTTCTAGTAGAAGATGAGTTCTAGTAGAAGATGAGTTCTGTCGAAAATGAGTTCTGTTGAAGATGAGTTCCAGTTGAAGATGAGTTCTAGTAGAAGATGAGTTCTGTAGAAAATGAGTTCTGTTGAAGATTAGTTCTAGTTGAAGATGAGTTCAGTAGAAGATGAGTTCTAGTAGAAGATGAGTTCTTGTGGAAGATGAGTTCTAGTAGAAGATGAGTTCTAGTAGAAGATGAGTTCTAGTAGGAGATGAGTTCTAGTAGAAGATGAGTTCTAGTAGGAGATGAGTTCTTGTAGAAGATGAGTTCTTGTGGAAGATGAGTTCTAGTAGAAGATGAGTTCTGTGGAAAATGAGTTCTGTAGAAGATGAGTTCTAGTAGACGATGAGTTCTGTAGAAAATGAGTTCTGTTGAAGATGAGTTCTAGTTGAAGATGAGTTCTAGTGGAAGATGAGTTCTAGTTGAAGATTAGTTCTAGTAGAAGATGAGTTCTAGATGTGTTCTAGTAGAAGATGAGTTCTAGTAGAAGATGAGATCTAGTAGAAGATGAGTTCTAATAATAGATGAGTTCTAGTAGAAGATGAGTTCTAGTGGAAGATGAGTTCTGTCGAAAATTCGTTCTGTTGAAGATGAGTTCTAGTTGAAGATTAGTTCTAGTAGAAGATGAGTTCTGTAGAAAATGAGTTCTGTTGAAGATTAGTTCTAGTTGAAGATGAGTTCAGTAGAAGATGAGTTCTTGTGGAAGATGAGTTCTAGTAGAAGATGAGTTCTAGTAGAAGATGAGTTCTAGTAGAAGATGAGTTCTTGTGGAAGATGAGTTCTAGTAGAAGATGAGTTCTAGTAGAAGATGAGTTCTAGTAGGAGATGAGTTCTAGTAGAAGATGAGTTCTAGTAGGAGATGAGTTCTAGTAGAAGATGAGTTCTTGTGGAAGATGAGTTCTAGTAGAAGATGAGTTCTAGTAGAAGATGAGTTCTAGTAGAAGATGAGTTCTTTAGAAGATGAGTTCTAGTAGAAGATGAGTTCTTTAGAAGATGAGTTCTCGTAGAAGATGAGTTCTAATAGAAGATGAGTTGTAGTAGAAGACAAGTTCTGTAGAAGATGAGTTCTAGTAGAAGATGAGTTGTGTGGAATATGAGTTCTCGTAGAAGATGAGTTCTAATAGAAGATGAGTTCTCGTAGAAGATGAGTTCTAATAGAATATGAGTTCTAATAGAAGATGAGTTCTAGTGGAAGATGAGTTCTATTTGAAGATTAGATCTTGTAGAAGATGTATATTCATGGAGTAGTTCTTGAACATGAATTTACTAATTACTAAGAACTACACATTTGTTTTCTGATTAACTATTTCACCATTGACCAAGCTGACATTAAAATAACTGTGGGCACACGTTTTCTATAAAATTCATCGGAGTGATATTACCGCTGGAATACAGTGAAACATAACATTTTGGCCCTTCGTACAATATGGTTGTTAAATATTATTATAAACTTTAGTATCTGGGACTTTGGTACAGTGCTTCCATCCAGTCGATGTCACAGGTGCTCCTAAATATGATTTATGAGCCAGACAGATTTTTCACTGTCTCATTTTCACGTTAGACAACATAACATTTAGAGCATTTCAATCAGTTTCAGAGAGCTATGGCTAACTATCTATAATGGCTGTTTATTTTTACTTGACTTAATTCAAATTAGGCTGATGGATTGTGATAACATCTAGGGCAGGTATACTTACTGTAGAAACGGCTAAGTAAGAATATGAATCACTGGCCCAAAGGTGGGAGTGACAATAATCTATAAATAAAATACATAACTGTACAGTTTAAAAGAGAGTGGTTCCTTCAGCTTCACCCAGGCTGACCTCCTAAACCCTGTTGATGAAGCATTCCTCTACCATTGTGGATCACGCGTCTATATGGACCATACATCTACAGTCATGTCCATAATTATTGACATCCTTGATAAACATTGGCATAAAATACTGTATAAATAATACAAATACTGAGCTATACTGCATGCAATTGTTTTTGTTGTTGATTATATTTCTTATACTAATACAATTGCTCAGAGATGTATGCTGATGACTCTAGTTTTTTCTTATTAAGTCCGCAATCTGCTCATTTGGTAACCCATGAAAGGGACAGCACCAGACACTCCCTATCTAGGTGTGGACTGCAAACATTGGCAGACACACAAACAGATATGTTTTATGTATCTGTTTTCAACTCCATCAGTGGTTTGTCAACTCCGTCACTGATGGCTGACCCCCTTAAGATCATTGTTTTTGTCAATATTCAGTAAAACAATATTGCAATCACTGTCATGCAACATATGATTAAACAAATGTACATTTTTAGTCATTTAGCAGACGCTCTTATCCAGAGCGACTTACAGTAGTGAATGCATACATTTCATACAATTTCATACATTTTTTCTGTGCTGGCCCCCCGTGGGAATCGAACCCACAACCCTGGCGTTGCAAACACCATGCTCTACCAACTGAGCTACAGGGAAGGCAAAAAAAGTACCTGCTGTATTAGCATTAGTATTTATTATGGATCCCCATTAGTTCCTGCCAAGGCAGCAGCTACTCTTCCTGGGGTTTATTAGGGATCCCCATTAGTTCCTGCCAAGGCAGCAGCTACTCTTCCTGGGGTTTATTATGGATCCCCATTAGTTCCTGCCAAGGCAGCAGCTACTCTTCCTGGGGTTTATTATGGATCCCCATTAGTTCCTGCCAAGGCAGCAGCTACTCTTCCTGGGGTTTATTATGGATCCTCATTAGTTCCTGCCAAGGCAGCAGCTACTCTTCCTGGGGTTTATTATGGATCCCCATTAGTTCCTGCCAAGGCAGCAGCTACTCTTCCTGGGGTTTATTATGGATCCCCATTAGTTCCTGCCAAGGCAGCAGCTACTCTTCCTGAGGTTTATTATGGATCCCCATTAGTTCTTGCCAAGGCAGCAGCTACTCTTCCTGGGGTTTATTATGGATCCCCATTAGTTCCTGCCAAGGCAGCAGCTACTCTTCCTGGGGTTTATTATGGATCCCCATTAGTTCCTGCCAAGGCAGCAGCTACTCTTCCTGGGGTTTATTATGGATCCCCATTAGTTCCTGCCAGGGCATCAGCTACTCTTCCTGGGGTTTATTATGGATTCCTATTAGTTCATGCCAAGGCAGAAGCTAATTTTCCTGGGGTTTATTAAGGATCCCCATTAGTTCATGCCAAAGGCAGCAGCTACTCTTCTTGGTGTCCAGCTAAATTTAAGGCAACAGTATACAATATAATACAATTTTTAAACATTAAAATACATTTTACAACAGACTTCACAATACATTAAGTGTGTTCCCTCAGGCCACTACTCCACTACAACACCATCCAGGTGTACGTGTGTGTGTGTGTATAGTGTGTGTGTGTGTGTGTGTGTGTGTGTGTGTGTGTGTGTGTGTATAGTGTGTATAGTGTGTGTGTATAGTGTGTGTGTATAGTGTGTGTGAATAGTGTGTGTGTATAGTGTGTGTGTATAGTGTGTGTGTATAGTGTGTGTATATAGTGTGTGTGTAAATAGTGTGTGTGTATAGTGTGTGTGTATAGTGTGTGTGTATAGTGTGTTTGTACTTGTGTGTGTTTGTACCTGTGTGTGTGTGTGTGTGTGTGTTTGTACCTGTGTGTGCTTGTACCTGTGTGTGTGTTTGTACCTGTGTATGTTTGTAGCTGTGTGTGTGTGACTCTTCACAGTCCTTTGCCATTCTATAAGGTTTATTTGTATCTGTTTTTTAAATCAAATTGTACTGCTTACTAGAGTTACTTGATGTGGAATAGTTCCACGTAGCCTTGGTTTTATTTAATATTGTGCATCTCCCATAGTCTTTTCTGGCATGTCTTGTCTGAGCTGTGTGCTAGTAGTTTTAACAGACAGCTTGGTGCATTCAGCTTGTCAACACTTCTTAAAAAAACAAGTAGCGATGAAGTCAATCTCTCCTCCAGATTGAGCCATGAGAGATTGACATAATAGTTTACAATCCAGGGTTACTCCAAGCAGTTTAGGCTCCTCAACTTGCTCAATTTCCACATTATTCATTACAAGATTTAGTTGACGTTTAGAGTGTACTGAATGATTTGTCCCAAATATAATGCTTTTAGTTTAAAAAATGTATTTAGGACTAACTTATTTATTGCCACCCTTTCTGAAACTGACTGCAGCTCCTTGTTAAGTGTGGCAGTGATTTCACACGCTATAGTAGCTGACTTGTATAGTGTTGAGTCATCCAAATACATAGACACATGGGATTTACACAGTGCCAGTGGCAGGTCATTAGTAAAGATTGAAAAAATTAAGGGGCCTAAACAGCGGCCCTGGGGAATGCCTGATTCTAGCTGGATTATGTTGGAAAGGCTACCATTAAAGAACACCATCTGTGTTCTGTTAGACAGGTAACTCTCAATCCACAATATAGCAGGGGGTGTACATCCATTACATATACATTGCTCAAGCAGCAGACTAATGTCAAAAGCTGCACTGAAGTCTAAGTCATTTGTGTAAGTGCTGTGCTTGTTTAATGTCCTTCCCTATAAGCATGCTGTTGTCAATTTGTTTACTGTAAAATAGCATTGTATCTGGTCAAACACATTTTTTCCCAAAAGTTTACTAACGGTTGATAACAGGCTGATTGGTCGGCTATTTGAGCCAGTAAAGGGGGCTTTGCTAATCTTGCCATTAAAAAAAATATTAAAGTAGTTGGCAATATCTGTGGGGTTTGTGATGAACAAGCCATCTGATTCAATTAATGAGTTTGTCTTTTTTCCCAGAATTTTGTTTAAAGGTGCTCCAAAGTGTTTTACCATCATTCTTTATATAATGTTTCATTTGTTTCATAGTAGACTTTACCCATGGTGATGGATGACAAATGGATTTTTCATGCATGCTACCAACATTTTTATTCCCTAGTGGTAGAGGAAGCCACGTTACAGTTTCTTCAAAGGAAATTAATTTTAAAAAGTAGAATGTTAATCCAGATAATAATTGTATTTATTTTATTTACAAGAATCTTTAGGGGTGCCAATCATTTTGAAACCTTTCTTTTTCAAAAAACATATATTGCTTAATAAACAAAATCACTTTCTCTGAGAAATGGTATTAGTATAACATAATTGAACTATCTAATTTTGTTTTAGCATACAATATAGCTCATTTATGCTAATATTTATCAAGGTGCCAATAATTTGACTGGTGACTGTAAATGTATATACTATATGTGTAGAGATCTATAAATTAAACATATATGTAGATATATATTAGTGATGTTAGTGGACCAATGATGTTAGTGTACCAATGATGTTAGAGGACCAATGATGTTAGAGGACCAATGATGTTAGTGGACCAATGATGTTAGTCGTCCAATCATGACAGTTAAAGTTCCATCTCGTTAGCAAATAATGATGTAGAGCTCCGCGGAGTTGGCTGAAACTGGGGGCGGCTGACTAAATGCCCCTCTCTGCAGACTCTTTCAATATTTCAGATTATCATCTGATGCATCTTTGAATCAAGTTGATGACCTAATCATAGACTGTTTTCTCTGCTACTGCATGGCAAGCGGTACCGGAGCACCAAGTCTAGGACCAAAAGGCTCCTAAACAGCTTCTACACCCAAGCCATAAGACTGCTGAACAATTAATCAAATGGCCACTGGACTATTTACGTTGACCCCCACCCCCCCCCCTCCATTTGTTTTGTACACTGCACCTACTCGCTGTTTATTATCTTTGCATAGTCACTTTACCCCTACCTACAAGTACAAATTACCTCTAACCTGTACCCCCGCACACTGACTCGGTACCGGTACCCCCTGTATAGCCTCATTATTTTTATGTTATTGTGTTACTTTTTACTTTAGTTTATTTGGTAAATATTTTCTTGACTTTTCTTGAACTGCACTGTTGGTTAAAGGCTTGTAAGTAAGCATTTCACAGTAAGGTCTACACTTGTTGTATTCGGCGCATGTGACAGTTTGATTTGATTAAACCTAGAGGAGAATGGGATTGAATCATGTTGATTACCTAATTAAACCTAGAGGAGACTGGGATTGAATCATGTTGATGACCTGATTAAACCTAGAGGAGACTGGGATTGAATCATGTTGATGACCTGATTAAACCTAGAGGAGACTGGGATTGAATCATGTTGATGACCTGATTAAACCTAGAGGAGACTGGGATTGAATCATGTTGATGACCTAATTAAACCTAGAGGAGACTGGGATTGAATCATGTTGATGACCTGATTAAACCTAGAGGAGACTGGGATTAGGCTGTGAATATATCATGTTTTCATAGCTACCGTATTCTAATTGCTGTGGATGGGCCGACGGGCCAGGCAATGAGCTGAACACAGGCAGTGAACTTTGTTTAATCGTCCATTCTGCAGCATCCAATGAAGAACATTAATCAATTATGAAATGCCAATTTGAGTTATTTGAAGAGAGAGTTCCAACACCTAGTGTCTATTACAGTATTACGGCATAACTGGCATCTGTAAAATGAACAGACAATAATAGACATTTTCAACATTTCTCTATGTTTTCTGTGACGGGCAGAACCTAATTGTTCTACCATATGCTCCTAATAGCCAGGCAAACAAGTTAGATGTTGATCCCCAGAACAGCATTTCTAAACAAAGAGGAGTTGTTGCTCCAAATCCACCCACTGAAATAAAGACTTCCTTTTTCTCTCAACACTGAGTTTCTGGCTCTCCTATAACAGGATATTGATCTACACAAGGTGATGCCGACAGCGCCCGCCCACAACAAATGCTGTTAAGATATAAGAGATACTGAAAATGACTCAAAATAGGAAGGATTCGGTTTCCTGCAATGTGGTGCAAAACTCTTTAAAATGCTTGGGGAAAAATACCATTTGGAAGAGGGTAGAACCCGAAACAACCAAAGTCAATTCCTCCATCCCTTGAGTCTGACCTGCTTCACATGTCAACGTCTCAAATGGCACCCTATTCCCTATATAGTGCCCTACTTTTGACCAGAGAACATGGATGGTATTACTTTCCCCTGACCCTGGACATGTTGGTAGAACATCTTTGCGTCATTCCAAGATGACGTAGCAGTACCAGCACTGACAATGCTAATGGTACACATTCCATTTTAGAATCCCATAATTAAAAGGTTGCTATGGATGATACTGCTACACATTATTAAGGTGGCATGACTGGTTTCATAAAAGGTGTTACGAATGCCTTATTTAAGGCCTATACCCCCTTAACCGACTATTGTGTGTGATTTAAACAGACTATATGGGATGGCATTATTTATTAGCCCTCTATGTGACAAGACAGACCAACCTGGTTTTGAATTAAAGTGACTGTATATCTAATCTGTCCTTTCTGATATCAGCTAGCCTACATGTCTGTCAGCTGAGGGGACATAACTGGCCTACTGTGATGACACAGAATGGTAGCAGTTTCAGGTTGATGTCAGGAACATAACAGGAACACTGTGATGAGACACGACGGTAGCAGTTTCAGCTTCATGTCAGGGACCAGTGTCGAGACCACCTAAAGCGAGATTGATCCAAGACCAAGACTAGAGCAAATAGAGACCGAGTCAAGACCGCGACCGGAGGGGTGGGCGCGACCAAATCAAGACCAAGAATGGAGGGGTGGGTGAGACCGAGTCAAGACCAAGACTGGAGGGGTGGGCGAGACCGAGTCAAGACCAAGAATGGAGGGGTGGGCGAGACCGAGTCAAAACCGAGACAAGGGGGGGGGGCGAGACCGAGTCAAAACCGAGACAGGGGGGGGGGGGGTGGGGGGTGAGACCGAGTCAAGACCAAGTCAAGACCGAGACCGGTTGCAAGAAGACAACTTTAGATCATTTTAGAACGCATTCGCCAAAGGCCACAAAATACAACTGAATGGATTTTTGCAAATATGTGAACACCGCAGGAGTCCTCTTACATTTGAGAACTTTACAGTCCTATTGATCAAACAAACTCAGTTATGCATATCAACAACAACAACATCTAATGCTAGCCAGAGCAAGATGAGCTAAAATCTAAGAAAGGAACATTAGATAAATACTCCTACTTTTTCAGCTAGTTGGCTGTCAAAATTGCATTTATAAATGATGGGGAATTGTAGCCTCCTCACCCTTCTGCAGGTCGCCTGCCAAATGCATGCTTGTCCAAACCAAGCTGGCTAAAGTTGGCTAGCTTGCTAGCTAGCTACTTCTAGAGACAATTGAGAGAACACCTCGCTCTGACCATTTTACTCGCTGGTTTGGCTGTTTACGTGTTATCTAAAGCGTGCTTGACTAACTATCATTTATTTTTGTCATATTCAGCGGAAGTTACGTGTTTGTAAATTCATCAGTTGTTCTGCGCTCTGGTCCACTCAAACGAGAGTGTTCTGAAATCGGAGTAGATCGCCAGAGTGAATTTGCGAGCACAAGAGATATGCTAACTGGATAACCAAGTGACACCTACATCTATAGGTGTGTATAGCCACCGAAAAACGATATGAGGGGAAAAAGGTCAGTCATTCACCCACTCCTCCAATGACATGACAGCTAGCTAACGTTAGGCTCAGTGTTCTTAGCTTGCTACATAAATAGATACGCTAGCCTATTAGCAACGTTATGACTGTGATCATTGCCCTTGCTAGTTAGATTGTTTTGACATTCCCAGCCTTAATTACATTCATCCGTTTTTGTCCAAAATATTGTGTCATTGAAACTAAAACACTGCATCCCGAATGGAGGCAGAAAACAATGTACCAGGCCAGCTGTGATTTTCAACCTGATAGCAATATTTTTGGGGACTACCAAGAAATGTATTGGTGAATTATATTAATTATGCATTGAACTGCATCCATCTATTCAGCCAACAATGCCTTAATGCACTTCATGGAATGCTGAGTCAAATAGAACCTATTTTTAAAACCTCTTATATAGTTGGTTTTGTAGCATAAACTGGGAATTTGATATTGTTGACTGATATTATGATTGTCTGTTTGTTTCATTTATGCAAAGCAGTTCAAACGCTGTCAGTTCCACTTTAAACTTTAGGTCACAGCTTACTTTGTGTTCTAAACGTGAAATGTTCTTTGCAATGGGAAGTAATAGTTGTACATTTCGATTGGGAAATGCCTAATGGTTGTGTTTTTGTATTCTTATGATTGGGACATACTGGCTTATTATGCTTGAGTTCATGGACTGCTTATCCTTTAACATCATGCTGTGTGTGACTGCTGTCTTTCCATCAACCCTATGCAGTGGTGTAATAGTAGCATGTGAAGTGGGTATACTCAAATTTTGCCAAAAAGTTACCAAATGGCCCGCCCAGCAAAGGAAAGGCACTCTGTGTGAAAAATCCTATGTTTTCCTATGTTTTGTAATGTAACTTGATGGTCTAAGTCCACAACGATGCTTAAACCACATCAATCTGATTGGGTGGGCCTGTCAGGGCCTGGCTCCCCAGTGGGTGGGCCTGTGCCCATCCATGTCTACACCCCTGATGCAAACAGCTCATGATGACAATTGCACATCACAAATAGCCTACTGACCAATACTTCGGACTAAACGTTTTTCAGTTCCTGGTTTGCATATCCTGTAGCCATAGTTAGCATTTACTGGTAGTTATCATACAGGTGAAACATCTTTCCTACCCTACCGACTACGGATGTGAGCAGCTCCATGACAAAACCTGCTGAGAGTTGCACACTCTTGCTGCCTGCAGATATACCGCTGAAAATGGGCTATATGAGCAGGCGCGCATGTGAATATATGTCACGTGCTTTGTGATTGTGTAGGTTACTTTGTGCATGATTTCTCAACTGTACTACATCATTATTACGGTTGCAGTCCTTTCAGAATCACAAACCTGTCACACACTGAAGGCCTATAGGTTTGCGACTGCGCAAACATGCGGTTAATAGATATAAAGGCCGTTAAGATATTCATGTTTCAACAAAGGAGTGTATACATTTGTCCTGGCGAAGCAGTATTATGCGCTGACTGAATGGAAGCGGATAATTATGAGGTAGTTTTTTTTTACTCCGCCAGTTCTCACTGTCCGAGACCAAGTCAAGACCGAGTACAAATGTATCCGACACCGAGACAAGACCGGGACACTCAATATGTGGTCTCGAGACCGGACTTGAGTACTACAACACTGTCAGGGACATAACAGGAACACTGTGATGACATACGATGGTAGCAGTTTCAGCTGGACGTCAGGGACATAACAGGAACACTGTGATGACACACGATGGTAGCAGTTTCAGCTGGACGTCAGGAACATAGCAGGAACACTGTGGTAGTAAACCGTTATTCTGTGTGGAGCTCCAAGACAAATCTCTGAGGACAATACAAAGATAGTCCAAGGGGTGGATTAAAGGCCAGCAGCTATTCTAGGAATGCTTGCACAAGCCTCTATTGAACTAAACTGTGACTTGTACTCTAAGACTGTATAGTGTTCAAATAGATATCTGAATATAAATCCAAAATGGATGGTGATAAGAGATAGATGGGATGGGTTGAATGGAGCTGAAGGGTGGGACTAATAACAAGATAACTAATGTAAAACATACTGTGCCCGTAAAACGTATATAGGTTCAGAACCTTTGTGAAAGAGTACAGTTTGAAAGATATGGAAAATAGAAATCAAACCGGATGGACTTCAGAAATAGATGGGAGAGGTTGAGTGTAGAGGAAGGACAGGAGGAAAAACAAACAATATATAACTCTTGTAAAATAGACTGTGTCCATAAAATGTGTAAAGTATGTATACGCTGGAAGTAGAGTGTTGTTGTCCACTAGTTTACTCCAATTAGGGGAGGGGTAGTGTCACGTTCTGACCAGTAAAGGGGTTATTTGTTATTGTAGTTTGGTCAGGACGTGGCAGGGGGTGTTTGTTTTATGTGGTTCGGGGTTTGTTGGGCTATGTGTTTATGTAGAGGGGTGTTTGTTTAGAGTGTTCCAGGGTTGTGGTTAATGTTCTATGTTAGTATATTCCTGTGTTCTAGTTTAGTCTTTCTATTTCTATGTTTAGTTGATGGGGTTGACCTTCAATTGGAAGCAGCTGCTCTTCATTGCTTCTAATTGAAGGTCTTATTTAAGAGGGGTGTTTTGTCATGGGATTTGTGGGTAGTTGTCTCCTTGTTTAGTGTCTGAGAACCTGACAGGACTGTTAGTGTCGTCCGTTGTGTTTGTATACGTGTTTTGTTTGTTATTCCTTATTTTAATCAATTAAAGAAGACGAGTATACACGTTCCCGCTGCACCTTGGTCCAATCATTACAACACCCGTTACAGGTAGTAGGGTTAGAGAGTAAAATATGTACACTACCGTGCAAAAGTTTGGGGTCACTTAGAAATGTCCTTGTTTTTGAAAGAAAAGCTATTTTTTTGTCCATTAAAATAACATCAAATTGATCAGAAATACAGTGTAGACATTGTTAATGTTGTAAATGGCTATTGTAGCTGGAAACGGCTGATTTATTATGGAATAGCTACATAGGCGCACAGAAGCCCATTACCAGCAACAATCACTCCTGTGTTCCAATGGCACGTTGTGTTAGCTAATCCAAGTTTATCATTTTAAAAGGCTAATTGATCATTAGAAAACCCTTTTGCAATTATGTTAGCACAGGTGAAAACTGTTCTCCTGATTAAAGAAGCAATAAAACTGGCCTTCTTAAACTAGTTGACAATCTGGAGCATCAGCATTTGTGGGTTCAATTACAAGCTCAAAATTGCTAGAAACAAAGATCTTTCTTCTGAAACTCGTCAGTCTATTCTTGTTCTGAGAAATTAAGACTTTTCCATGTGAGAAATTGTTCAAGAAACTGAAGATCTCGTAGAACGCTGTGTACTACTCCCTTCACAGAACAGCTCAAACTGGCTCTAACCAGAATAGAAATAGGAGTGGGAGGCCCCAGTGCACAACTGAGCAAGAGGACAAGTACATCAGTGTCTAGTTTGAGAAACAGACGCCTCACAAGTCCTCAACTGGCAGCTTCATTAAGTAGTACCCGCAAAACACCAGTCTCAATGTCAACAGTGAAGAGGCGACTCTTGGATGCTGGCCTGTGACCCAACACACCTCCAGGCTGTGTAAGGGCTATTTGACCAAGAAAGAGACTAATGGAGTGCTGCATCAGATGCCCTGGCCTCCACAATCACCCGACCTCAACCCAATTGAGAGATGAATTAGACCGCAGAGTGAAGGAAAAGCAGCCAACAAGTGCTCAGCATATGTGTTAACTCCTTCAAGACTGTTGGAAAAGCATTCCAGGTGAAGCTGGTTGAGAGAACGCCAAGCATGTGCAAAGCAGTCATCAATGCAAAAGGTGGCTACTTTGAAGAACCTTATTTGTTTAACACTTTTTTGGTTACTACATGATTCCATATGTGTTATTTCATAGTTTTGATGTCTTCACTATTATTCTGCAATGTAGAAAATAGTGAAAACAAAGAAAAACAATTGAGTACAGAGTACTGTAGGTGTTCTAAAACTTTTGACCGGTAGTGTCCTCGTGTACTGTACCTGTATTTATGTTTATTGACTGGTATTCAGAAAACCTCTTTCGAATGAAAAGGATGGATAGAAAATATAAAACAGCAATATTTCCACAAGATAAGATAAGATATGCAACTGAATTGAAATTGAAATTTAACTAGGAAAAAAAAGCTACGATAGGAAAGATACAATGAATCTAAATAAATAAATTGAATCTAAATAAAACAAGGAAATAAAAAAGTAATAATATACATGAGAGGAAATAAAAAATAACGGAAATGACTGGGGACCATCATCGTTGCTATGTGCAGAACATTTGGCTGGTCATTTTCCAGGCATGAACAATTCAGGACATTTCAGCGGGGGAGGTC
>NC_042969.1:37335736-37510736 GCF_901001165.1 Salmo trutta | reverse complement strand
ATTGAATAATCTGTCCTGATAGGGTAATGTAGACCATGTTATTCGGTTGAAAAAACTGTCCTCTCAGTGACAGAACTCAGGCCATCACGGTAGATGGATTAAATCGGAGTTCCGCCCCAAGGTTCAATACTCGGCCCACTAGTGTTTACAATCAATATAAATAACATTGGTAATGCTGTAAAAAATATATATATTGATTTGTATGCAGATGATACAGTGTTGTACTCCATTACTCCATCAGTGGACCAAGCCTTTTCACATTTGAAGTCTGATTTTCAACCACAGCAGAGATCACAATTGGATCTAAAGTTAGTGCCAAATGCAAACAAACCAAAATGCATTTTTTTTTTTTCTAGGTCCCAAATGGATGCAGATTTAAATGCATTTGCAACGACTAGTTTGAACGGTACACAATTTGATTGATTTCCTTTCTAAAAACATTTTGGTATCTGGCTTGATGACAAACTGTCATTTAAAAAACATTTCACTGAGCTGGTTAAGAAGTTGAAGTTCAAGGTTAGTTTCTTTTACAGAAACAAAGCAAAATGTCTGACTTTAGTTTATAGGAAGCATATTGTCCAGGACACTTTAAAATTATTTTTCAATTTTCGCCTAAAATGACATATCCAAATGTAACTGCCTGTAACTCAGGACCTGAAGCAATGATATGCATATTCTTGATTCCATTTGAAAGGAAACACTTTGAAGTTTGTGGAAATGTGAAATGAATGTAGGAGAATATAACATATTAGATCTGGTAAAAGATAATACAAATAAAAATAAAATAAAAATTGTATTTTTTTTTTTAGACATCATTTTTAAAATGCAAGATAAAGGCCATAATGTATTATTCCAGCCCAGGCGCAATTTTGATTTTGGCCACTAGATGGCAGCAGTGTATGTGCAAAGTTTTGGACTGATTCAATGAACCATTGCTTTTCTGTTCAAAATTTTCTGTCAGGACTGCCCAAATGTACCTAATTGGTTTATTAATAACTTTTCAAGTTCATAACTGTGCACTCTCCTCAAACAATAGCATGGTATTATTTCACTGTAATAGCTACTGTAAATTGGACAGTGCAGTTGGATTAACAAGAATTTAAGCTTTCTGCCAATATCAGATATGTCTGTGTCCTGGGAAAAATGTCTTGTTACTTACAACCTCATGCTAATCGCATTAGCACACATTAGCTAAACCATCCCGCGGGTGGGACACCGATCTGTAGAGATCCTTAGAAGTTTTTATGGTCTATTATAGATTATGGGGATATTATATATATGCATGCAGTAGCAACTACACTTAAAACACTAGATGCTGTTTTCCATTGTGCCCTTAGGTTTATTACTGGTGATGGTTCTAGAACTCACCATTGTGCCATTAGGTTTATTACTGGTGATGGTTCTAGAACTCACCATTGAGCCATTAGGTTTATTACTGGTGATGGTTCTAGAACTCACCATTGTGCCATTAGGTTTGTTACTGGTGATGGTTATAGAACTCACCATCGTGTTTTGTATCAAAAAGTGGGTTGGACCTCTTTGTATGTAAGGAGAGAGCCGCATTTTCTTGTGTTTATCTACAAAGCACTCATGCAGAAACTTCCTGTGTATCTATCATCATTAATTCAATTTAGACTTACAAATGACCAAACCCAGTCTCAGGCTTGGATAACACTGGAGGCCCCTTCGGTCTCCACAGAGTTAGGTGAAGCTGCTTTTTTTTTCTTTTTTTTTTTGGCCCCTTCGTGTGGAACAACTTCCAGAGCTCTCTGAAATGAGATGTTCTGCTCCCTCTTAGTCAGTTCAGAGTGATGATCAGAAACCACTAAGTTGATAAATGTGTCTGTTATTCTTAATATGTTTTGTAATTGTATATATTGTATGTGTTTGATTTATTTATGCAGGGCTCATCTGTAAAAGAGACTGTAGTCTCAATACGACTTCCGTATAATTCGTGACCCCTTTTTTAATGTCAAACCTGGCAAGACATCTTAAATAAATAATACACAACACCACACAGCTGTACAACATTGGGGTTAAATGTAGATGTCTGAGGAACTGTCTTCCATAACGGTTAGCTTTTCAAAGTTATTTTGAATAAATTCCAACAATTTGCATCCAATCACTAACATATGAATTTGTTATTCATGTCCCACTGCATTCCAGGCCTACCCATCTGATCTCTGAGCATTTACAATAAGCTTTATAGGAGATGTAGACAGCCACAGCACATTGGTTAGGAGGTAATAAAGAGAGTATCAATCTACCTTTCATTTCCCCGCCCAGCGCCGTTATTTAATATCCATCTCAGAGATTATGCACAGCTGTGTTCAGAAGCGTTCCGTGAATGCCTTATGAAAACACTATCTGCATTGGAACAGTGCTAGTATACTGTCTTGAGAATAGATCTATAACTACTGTATTAAAACTTTACAATAGAGACATTTTACATTGAGATGGTGGTGACATCCAAATGCCATAATAGCATCTCAAAAGTAGAAAAAAATATATTAAATATTTTTTCAATATTTAATTTAACTTGTTTGGAATCAGCCAGAATAGCAACATGTTTTATTGTTGCATCCTATAATCTTATTTGACAATTTTTCAACCAGAGAACTTTCCAACTCTCCTTCTATTGTCTAGCCTAGAGGTTAGAGACAACAAGGTGAACCATTCTGTCGTTGTGCCCTTGAGCAAGGCACTTAACCCTAATTGACTGAACCCTAATTTACTTAACCCTAATTGACTGAACCCTAATTGACTGAACCCTAATTGCTCCTGGAAGTTTCTCTGGATGACTAAAATGTCAAATGTCATTCTTCCTGATGAAGAACTCAGGTGAGACTCATTATAGGGTTAGGTTTAGACTCATTATAGGGTTAGGTTTAGACTCATTATAGGGTTAGCTTTAGACTCATTATAGGGTTAGGTTTAGACTCATTATAGGGTTAGATTTAGACTCATTATAGGGCTTTAGGGTGAGACTCATTATAGGGTTAGATTTAGACTCATTATAGGGCTTTAGGGTGAGACTCATTATAGGGTTAGGTTTAGACTCATTATAGGGCTTTAGGGTGATACTCATTATAGGGTTAGGTTTAGACTCATTATAGGGCTTTAGGGTGAGACTCATTATAGGGTTAGGTTTAGACTCATTATAGGGTTAAGTTTAGACTCATTATAGGGTTAGGTTAAGACTCATTATAGGGTTAGGTTTAGACTCATTATAGGGTTAGGTTTAGACTCATTATAGGGTTAGGTTTAGACTCATTATAGGGTTAGGTTTAGACTCATTATAGGGTTAGGTTTAGACTCATTATAGGGTTAGGATTAAACTCATTATAAGCCTGTTGGGTTAGAAAAACATGGCTGACGGTATCTACATGACAGACATCTATTTGAAGGTGACTCTCTGCAGTATGGATCCCAATATAACAGTGTTGTGATGTCATATGAATGAGACACTGCATGGGGGTTGTGATTTGCTTGACTTTGAAGTTGGCACTTTTCCTAGAGAGAAAGAAGGCTTCATTACTATTCACAATGCCACGTGTGAAGACGAGTCCAAGGCTGAACCAAGCCATGGATAATGATAACATTCTCTTCAAAACTATACATTGGATCTAATGGGATTGAGCAATGAGCTTCAACTTTTACAATTGCAAAACATGTACAGTTTGGCAACAAAGACTTGGGAAAATAATGTAGAGAGAAAATGTGAAGTTTCAATGTCAATCAAGCAGAACATCTTTCCATGCAAACATTTCACTCGATTCAAGAAAAAGTTATTTTGATCCGTAGACAAGAGGTTTAATCCAGCAGACAACTCTGCTTCTCTCCTCTCTCTGGAGACAGAGCTGAGCAAGAGGGGGGGGGGGGGGGTTGTAGCAGACAGCTCCTGGATCACTTTACATGACAATATGATGGACAGGCCAGTCGGGCAGTGTAGTATTATCAGACTGACCTGTGGAAGAGGAGAGAGGGGGGGAAACACCTTCACCTTCCCAAAGAATCTATTGATCTGGCATCTTAAACGGAAGTTTGATGGAGTGACTCCAGAAATGGAGTAGCAGCAACAAACTTCTCTATCCAAAAAACTGTGATGTGGGTTTCCATGGATATACAGTACCAGTCAAAAGTTTGGACACACGTCATTGCAGGGTTTTTCTTTATTTGTACTATTTTCTAGAGAATGCCAAGAGTGTGCAAAGCTGTCATCAAGGCAAACGGGTGGCTAATTTGAAGAATCTCAAATCTAAAATATATTTTGATTTGTTTAACACTTTTTTTGGTCTCTACATGATTCCATATGTGTTATATCAGTTGTCATGTCTTCACTATTATTCTACAATGTAGAAAATAGTAAAAATAAAGGAAAACCCTGCAATGAGGTGTGTCCAAACTTTTGACTGGTACTGTACATTAAGAGATATTTCTTAATGCATTGCAAGCTGGACTTGCAAAGGGACACAATCTTGGTAACGCCAGGTTCTATCTCTCCTGGTTCCATTGATCGTCTTGGTAACGCCAGGCTCTAACTCTCCTGGTTCCATTGATCGTCTTGGTAACGCCAGGCTCTATCTCTCCTGGTTCCATTGATCGTCTTGGTAACGCCATGCTCTATCTCTCCTGGTTCCATTGATCGTCTTGGTAACGCCATGCTCTATCTCTCCTGGTTCCATTGATCGTCTTGGTAACGCCAGGCTCTATCTCTCCTGGTTCCATTGATCGTCGACAGACTGGCAGACAGACAGGTTTATTGTCAAGATCTATTCAGTCTCCCTTTAAAAGATCTTCAGCCTGGAAGTTTCCTTATCTAGTTGTCACAAGAGGAATAATGGTAGATTTCTCTTGACTGAGTAATGACTTTGGTCTTCATAGCTGGGGCAGATGAAATTCCAAATGCCAAAGGGGTTCCTACTGATAAGAATGAACCATTGTAAAATAGCTAAATCATATTTACTCTTCGTTATTTGTGTTCAGCTAAGACAAATACCTTGTCCATATGTCTTAATTCTTCAGTCAAATTTGTGAAAAATCTAATTTAGGACCCAATGTACAGTAAATGCTTCAATCATATATCAATCCCAAGGGAAAATAAATCAAACATTTCACATTTCCTTTGCATTATTTTCTAGTTAGAAATGTCAACACGATTAAATAATAATCAAAAATAATTTATATTTAATAAAAGAAAGAAGACATCAAGATATTCCATACATCATTAACAGTCACCAACACAGACGTGATAACTTCACATAAATTGGCATGAAAATCCTTCACATCTTGTCACGTCAGTTAATCTGATATTACTGTAAATCCCTCTAGAGGGCAGTAAAGGGACATGTTAGTTAACTACACATAGAATACAACCAGAGCCAATATAAAGATCATTATCATTTGACCTCATTTGACCTCTCATTTGACCTCTTTTCAACCGTTTGAAATTCAAACGTTTGATTGGATAGTCGAATAACTCTTGGTAGCTATCGAGAGTTGTGAATAGTATTAGTTCAATATATATATATATATATATGTATATATATATATATATATATATATATATATATATATATATATATATATATATATAAAAATACTGGTTACCAAACAAAGGGTTTCTCGAGAATTGTAGGAAAGGGCACAGCAAGCAAACGAAATATATATATATATATATTCCTTTCCTAGAATTCTCGAGAAACCATTTGCTTGGTAACCCGTATTTTTTACATCTATGCATTTGGAGAAAAAAATTGTTGAGTGTAGCAGGATTAAATAAAACATGTTCGTTGTGTTAGCCAAATAGTCGGGGAAGACTATACTGTTAAAATAAATACATTTTACACAATTGATACCATAATTGTTCATGTGTTTGATGGTGGCCATGCTCTATGATACAGACATTACATTACGCAGGTGCAAATTATTCTGTATCGTTCTGAATCATTGTGGAAGTTAGGCTACTGAAACATAATGTGTGTGACAATACAATTCAAATACAATGATAGTTAAAATTGTATTGTCACATGCACAAGTTCAGTGAAATGCTTAACTTGCATGCTCTACCCAACAGGGCAGTAATTAATATCAACACAGGTATAACTAATAATAATAATAATATATATATATATATATATAAGAAAAACACAAGAAATAATTAATAAAATAGAATAGGGTCAGTGCCAATACCAAATGTACAATGTGCAGGGATAATGGAGTATTTCAGGTACATACATATAACAGGATATTAGGAGAAAGTTATTGGTGTTATTAATCATAATATTAAAAATATATATATTAATAATATCATAAATATAATAAAGGGGAAAGAGGAGAGCCATTCATAACTACATTTTGAAGCATGTGACTGAAGTATCATTGTTTTGGACACTATTGCAATAGCTTCAGCATCTATAAAACCATATTGCAATGTAAAACCAACTGCTTATCAATTAGTGGACTTGTAAGAGGCAACACCAGTCACATATAAAACTGCACATCCAGGTGAAATACTCAGGTGTCATACTTAATTAGCAGAATAATAGTTTATCATTCAACTAAGCAATGGTTAATTACCACAACTAAGGACTAGTAAGTAATGGTTAATTACCACAACTAAGGACTAGTAAGTAATGGTTAATTACCACAACTAAGGACTAGTAAGTAATGTTAATTACCACAACTAAGGACTACTAAGCAATGGTTAATTACCATTGAAGAATAGTTTATCATTCAACTAAGCAATGGTTAATTACCATTTGAAGAATGGTTTATCATTCAACTAAGCAGTGGTTAGTTACCACAACTAAGGACTGCTAAGCAGTGGTTAGTTACCACAACTAAGGACTGCTAAGCAGTGGTTAGTTACCACAACTAAGGACTGCTAAGCAGTGGTTGCTAAGGACTACTAAGCAGTGCTTAGTTACCACAACTAAGGACAACTAAGCAGTGGTATATGCCCACATTTGAATGTATATAAAACTAAGATTATGAACACTTTTAAACAAGTTTAGATCTAAGCACAAAAGCCTTATCAATCTCTGTTAGCCTACACTGCAATCCATATCAATTATCAGAAAACATTTTTCTAAGAGTAAATTCAGGCATGTCATCTAAGTCAGGAAATCATTAACCAATCAATCTGGATAACATCCGTGAATAAAATATGAATAGCCTCCATTTTATCATAAAAGGTATAGGCAGGTCTATGGTTAGTTAGATAATAAAATCGACCTAAGCTTCAATAACAGTATGTCATCGCCTGCTGTTTTAGAGGCTATGTGGAGAGATGGAGACTGGCGGATCTGTTGACCTGTGAATAAAATTAAGCACCGGGAACGTTGAGCATGAATATGGTGTCTTAGCTTCCCTTATAGCCTATTGCATGTAGTTTTCGAGCATGGAGCGTATGGATACTGTGTTTAGTATACAGCATATGTGTTCATCAAGAGCACTAATCAGTCCAATATCAAATAACGGACGTATTGGCAATGCTAATGGTAAAGAAGATAATGCCCCCCGAAGTTGAAAGCTGCCTGCCAGTCTCTGTGTGCATTATCCATAATGCTATTGGCCAGGGAGTTCTGGCTTAGTTAGGATACTCATTAACTGTCATGTGGGTTAGCAGCGTGGTTAAGGTTAGGGTTAGGTGACTGTGCCAGCTAGTGACCGTTCTGCGATTCCTGACGAAAAAACGCTAACTTGCTTAATAAACATGCAGTCAAAAAAACGCACCTGTCGAATAGTATGCACTAGCCTAGCTTGCCCATATTAAACATTTAATTTGAAAACAATGTAGCTATATTGACCATGCACGGATTGAATAACTCATGACCGACCGACAATAATGGTCATGCGACAGCTATGGTTGAAAAGTATAGTCAGTAATACCCTATAGGCTGCTTGAAGAAAATATAAATGTTTTGAAATAGGTCGTGACCATAACTATAACGGCGTCCACTATAGCTATGATGAACTGAACGTTAATTGCACTATGGATGATGTGACTGACCAAATCCGATGCGTAAAGACATGGCGCAATGGGGGTCCTCTGTTTTAACACTGAATGCGATTATTGTGATTTTATCTATAAATGATTTGATAACATTACGGTGGCATGCATGCAACCCCAGTTATCGAGGGATGCGAATCAACTGCGATGCGGCAGATGGTCGGCAGGTTTGCGTAAATTGGTGGTCCATTCGGATTCCTTTAGCGATACCGACATCATAAAGTATTTACCTCTATATAGGTTGAACAATTTCCTCTTAAAATGTACATAACATTTCCATATGATATGAGACATTGACAACTTGTAGGCTGGTATTGAGAATTAAATAAACTCATACTATAAATTAATGTTGTTTCCTATTTTTTTTTTTACTTGACTGTAGTGAGGATAATAATAATGCTTACCTTATATCCCTTGAAACAGAATATGTAAAATCAATCGCAATTCCCGTCACGTAGCGACATCACTGCTTTAGAAGAAGTGCCATATAATTACACTGAAGTGGAATAGGGGAGAGAAAAAGATCCTCTTCGGGTAGCGGGAATCAAATAAAACGCAAATCAATAGGGTTATCCGCTACAGAAAATGATCCATGTCCTAAAAAAGTCTATGGTCCACATTCGAAAGGCAAAACAAGCATTGCTTGCAGAATAACTTTGTAGCACGAAGAGCGCGACGTAATTCCTCTTCAGATATCTTGAGTTAAGCGTGGGTTCAATTACGGGCGGCAGGAGAGATGCTGATGGTCCAAGTTGATTGATTCACATGAAATAGCCCTGGCCCTACGTGTGTGTGTGTGTTAAAAAAATAATAATAATGTTTTCTCCTGATATTAAATGGTGAAAACCGCTTGTATGAAAGACCGTTTCACTGAGCATGTGTTAAAGCTTTTTAACAAGCGCATAAACTTCCATCCAAGAGCGCGCAAAAAATGAAACAGTTTGGTACGATGTCTGAAAACTTCAGTTCTGACAGCACTGTTTTCATTTTTGTAAATGTTATTATACAGCAACAACAAAAAAGAACACATAAATGAACTGTAGCCTGGGTAGTGTTCTGTCCCCCAACGGAGTTTGGGTGAAATTGTTCCTTAGTGCGGCATCACTTACAGCAGGGCTGACGGTATGCTGTATCAGTGTGCTAAGCTGTGCCTAGTAGTCTCAGTAGCATTGTATGAACCCGATCCCTCAGTACTGCCCACCTCTCTGCCTCCGACTGACATCACTGTGAGAGGAGGAGCCTACAGTAAACAATACAGCTCCCATCTTCTCCCATCCTCTTAAAGCTGCACTGTAAACAGGAGATCCCTGCATTGTTTTAGCTGGGTGTGTAGAGTATAGTGTTGACCACCACAAGCACCACAAGATGCATCGGCTCTGCTGTAGCCTAGCCTTGCTCCAATAACCGCCTGAGAAAGAGGGGGCACTGCACCAGCCTAGCCTAGTCAATCTGGCTCCAATAACCGCCTGAGAAAGAGGAGGCACTGCACCAGCCTAGCCTAGTCAATCTGGCTCCAATAACCGCCTGAGAAAGAGGGGGCACTGCACCAGCCGAGCCTAGTCAATCTGGCTCCAATAACCGCCTGAGAAAGAGGGGGCACTGCACCAGCCGAGCCTAGTCAATCTGGCTCCAATAACCGCCTGAGAAAGAGGGGGCACTGCACCAGCCGAGCCTAGTCAATCTGGCTCCAATAACCGCCTGAGAAAGAGGGGGCACTGCACCAGCCGAGCCTAGTCAATCTGGCTCCAATAACCGCCTGAGAAAGAGGAGGCACTGCACCAGCCGAGCCTAGTCAATCTGGCTCCAATAACCGCCTGAGAAAGAGGAGGCACTGCACCAGCCTAGCCTAGTCAATCTGGCTCCAATAACCGCCTGAGAAAGAGGGGGCACTGCACCAGCCGAGCCTAGTCAATCTGGCTCCAATAACCGCCTGAGAAAGAGGGGGCACTGCACCAGCCGAGCCTAGTCAATCTGGCTCCAATAACCGCCTGAGAAAGAGGAGGCACTGCACCAGCCTAGCCTAGTCAATCTGGCTCCAATAACCGCCTGAGAAAGAGGGGGCACTGCACCAGCCTAGCCTAGTCAATCTGGCTCCAATAACCGCCTGAGAAAGAGGGGGCACTGCACCAGCCTAGCCTAGTCAATCTGGCTCCAATAACCGCCTGAGAAAGAGGGGGCACTGCACCAGCCTAGCCTAGTCAATCTGGCTCCAATAACCGCCTGAGAAAGAGGGGGCACTGCACCAGCCTAGCCTAGTCAATCTGGCTCCAATAACCGCCTGAGAAAGAGGGGGGGGCACTGTTCACTTTTCGAATAAACGTTACTTCTTAACAGGGGAGGTCATGACCATGCCCATATTAATTCATTAGTGGCTGAAAACGATCCGAAGGCATCATGTATTCCCAAATCCAAATGATTTGCTGACTTGTGTCACGTTTTAAATGCAAAGCCAACGTGATAATGCCTTAAATCCTTATGGGAAACACTTAGCATAAAGTTGCTCTTAAAGTTGTTCTTATACCTAAGTTATAACAATGTGATAACATTATAGTAATATGTTGTTACGTAGTAACTGCTCTGTTATTGCAAATCCAGGTAGTGTAGTGTTTTTTTTATAATGCTATTAAAATGTAATAACTGTCCCAAATCCACTTGGGTGAAAACAAGTTGTGGGTATTTCATATGTGAACGAGTACAAATTGGGGAATGAAATAGATCTCCATTTGGACAGTTAGGACCCTATATGTATTTTTTATGGGGCATAATCCAGAAGTCAGTGGTCAAAAAGGGATGTTAGTGAGCCTTCAGAGGTCATCAGAGGTCAATGTCCCCTCCACCATGTAACAATTGATCACCTCTGTCAGTTTAACTCTGCCTTCCTGCAACAAATCACCTTGTTTTGAACCTGTTAACCCCCAGGCAAGGTTTCCTAAACAACAGCCAGCCAGCCAGCCTGCCAGCCAGCCTGCCAGCCAGCCTCCACCTGTGTCTCCTCGTCCACCACCATCTACCCAACCACTTAGTGTGCATCCCAGTTGGCACCCTATTCCCTAGTGCATTACTTTTGACCAGAGCCCTCCAAGAAATGGGGTTCCATTTGGGATGTAGACAATCTATCCCCCTCCCTCCCTCCCACCCTCTATCTATCCCCCTCCCACCCTCCATCTATCCTCCTCACACCCTCTATCTATCCTCCTCCTACCCTCCATCTATCCCCCTCCCTCCCTCCCACCCTCTATCTATCCCCCTCCCACCCTCCATCTATCCCCTCACACCCTCTATCTATCCCCCTCCCACCCTCCATCTATCCCCCTCACACCCTCCATCTATCCCCTTCCCACCCTCCATCTATCCCCCTCCCTCCCTCCCACCCTCTATCTATCCCCCTCCTACCCTCATCTATCCCCCTCCCACCCTCCATCTATCCCCCTCCCTCCCTCCCACCCTCTATCTATCTTCCTCCCACCCTCCATCTATCCCCCTCACACCCTCCATCTATCCCCTTCCCACCCTCCATCTATCCCCCTCCTACCCTCCATCTATCCCCCTCCTACCCTCCATCTATCCCCCTCCCACCCTCCATCTATCCCCCTCCCTCCCTCCCACCCTCTATCTATCCCCCTCCTACCCTCCATCTATCCCCCTCCCTCCCACCCTCTATCTATCCCCCTCCCTCCCACCCTCCATCTATCCCCCTCCTACCTTCCATCTATCCCCCTCCTACATTCCATCTATCCCCCTTCTACCCTCCATCTATCCCCCTCCCACCCTCCATCTATCCCCCTCCTACCTTCCATCTATCCCCCTCCTACATTCCATCTATTCCCCTCCTACATTCCATCTATCCCCCTCCGACCTTCCATCTATCCCCTTCCCACCCTCCATCTATCCCCCTCCCTCCTACCTTCCATCTATCCCCCTCCCACCCTCCAACTATCCCCCTTCTACATTCCATCTATCCCCCTCCTACGCTCCATCTATCCCACTCCTACCTTCCATCTATCCCCCTCCCACCCTCCATCTATCCCCCTCCTACCTTCCATCTATCCCCCTCCTACCTTCCATCTATCCCCCTTCTACCCTCCATCTATCCCCCTCCCACCCTCCATCTATCCCCCTCCTACCTTCCATCTATCCCCTTCCCACCCTCCATCTATCCCCCTCCCTCCTACCTTCCATCTATCCCCCTCCCACCCTCCAGCTATCCCCCTTCTACATTCCATCTATCCCCCTCCTACCCTCCATCTATCCCCCTCCCACCCTCCATCTATCCCCCTCCTACCTTCCATCTATCCCCCTCCCACCCTCCATCTATCCCCCTCCTACCTTCCATCTATCCCCCTCCTACCTTCCATCTATACCGCTCCTACCTTCCATCTATCCCCCTCCTACCTTCCATCTATACCGCTCCTACCTTCCATCTATACCGCTCCTACCTTCCATCTATACCGCTCCTACCTTCCATCTATACTGCTCCTACCTTCCATCTATACCGCTCCTACCTTCCATCTATACCGCTCCTACCTTCCATCTATCCCCCTGAAGTAGGTGCCACACTCCTCACCCGCTAAGACAGAGGGAACCAGTAGGGCAGGTGATCGGTGTTGTTCAGTGCAAATAGTGTTTCACACTCTGTTCCCAAGTGGTACCCTCTTCCCTAAATAGTTCACTAATTTTGACCAGAGACTTGTAGGTCCTGGTTTAATGTAGTGCACTACATAGGGAATGGGGTGCCATTGGGACATAGCCAGGAGGAGGAAAGTAAAATAAAGTATTAAAAAGAGACAGAACAAGCCTAGTTTACAATTCAAGTGTGTACTTTGATTGGTAGAAAAAAGAGATAAAGTAATGAACTTGATGTGTAGACCTTAAATCCAGCACTGACCTGGATATGCAAGAGAGAGTTATTGTTGCTATATTATCTCAGGAACACTATATAGCATACAGATTTGCCATAACTCCTTTACAACCTGTTCCATTCTATAAGGCCACAGCTAGAGCTGTCTGTGGTAGACCTGAAGGGCTTTGATCTACGTATTCTTAATTATACTGTTTGTCAATGTAGGACTTCTTCAAGGCATGTTTAAGAAATGCTAATGTGAAAGCCTTCAAGCGTTATAAAAAAGGCACAAAACTCCTCATGCATTATTCAAAGGGCTATTTTGCTTATCTACGCCCAAAACTAACTTTAGGAGAGACAAGCTGTGCGTTTTTTGATCAGTCAGGACAATCCTCACTGTAAGAAGAGGGTGTATGGAGGGACAGGTCCTGAACTTGTCCATTTTATTTTCCATCAATGCACCAATTGTCAATGTATCAAAATACATTATTAAGGGATCTATGGGAAGGTCCAAGTTATGTACGTACAGCATATGTCAAAGTAGGATTTAGCTCAAAGTGTGTAGCAGGTTAGCATTTTTTTTTGTCATGAATGTTGTTCTGGAGGCAGCTTTGCAGAGTGGTGGTCACTAGCTGGCACTGCCACAAAGTCATAAAATCTCATTTTAAAACTAACCCTAACATTAACCATAATGCCTAACCCTAACCTCCAATTTAGACCCAAAAGCTCATTTTTGTTTTCATACATTTTTATAATGTAGACAGTTTTGGGGCTCCATTCAAGCTGAAGCGTTACATATTCCGCAGTATAAATTTAAAGGCAATTTCATATTGAGCCAACTGATATGCATAATTTACCTTGGATGCAGTCCCTGCTAAAGTGGAAACATTGCCTTTAAATTTCAATCACGCTGTACCTCTGAACTTCCGCCATGCAGATTGAATAGAACCATTTTGACATTGCAGCTGGCCACATCTAGCAGAAATCACTCAGTTCTACCTCCAGGGTAATACTCATGACAATAAACGTCAACCTGCTAGTGTTTATCCCGGGGACTAGTGAATGTATGTTCTGATTGATTACGCATGGCTGTAAGGAAACATAGAAAACAGTTTGCAGATATGTCAGATCAAACCTGAACATTAGTTCATGTTTCACTATTCCTTATCAGACGCCGGCATTTCAAAAATACGTTTGCGTATATATTAAAAACGGTAGGTTCTGATGATCAAAATAGGAAATAAATGCGATTGATAATCCAAAGACATCAAATCAAACTTTATTTTAAATTGCATTTACAATCGCGACACACAGTAAAACAATCCCTTTTAAAGTAGTAAGAAGCAACAGGAAGCAATAAAGGAGAGGAATAAAAAAAAATCATCAATCCTCTGTCAATACTTACAAACCAAATTGGTTTCACTACATGCCTGTGGTATGACTGGTCAAAAGTAGTGCATTACAGGAACAGGGTGCCATCTCAACCACAGCCTCTGGTCATTTCCTGCTAAATGTAAATCACGAGAACCTGTAGAGAGTAAACTGGGACGCAGCCGGTCTACAGATAGACAGGGATACAAAGCTTTTGTTTCCTCTACAGATATGATCAAATGGAGTTTTCCTCTAACGCTGACTTCAATCTGCATGTTGTAGGCTTCTCCGCTGGATCCATGACTCATTACCTACACTTTAGTCCGCATCCCAAATGGCAACCTATCCTTATGGGCCCCGGTTAAAAATAGTGCACTACATAGGGAATAGAGTGCCATTTAAGACATATCCCTTGAAGAGAAATGATTGGAAGAAAAAGCACACACTAATATACCTTATCAGTGGACTACAGCTGGGCAAGGATCGGGAGGGTTGGAAGGGTAAGGGAGGTAAATTGCAAGGTATGCCTCCCGTATATTAGCATTTCAGGTTCTTTCTAAAAATAAAAAAATTATTCATCGTTTCACACCGTTTTAGATGACCACGTTGGTATATTATCCTTTTAACTTTACAGCTCAACCCATCTGAAGAGAAGCACAATGCATTTGCCAGTTTTTTTCCCCCCTTCTTGAATCTTTCCTGTTCAACAACCATTCAAAATCCTCGCTATTGATTTCCTGGCTTTTGATCACTTCACCTCAATTGTTAATATTGGTATTACAATATTATGCTTTTTCTGACGACATATGAGGGTTGTCTGGGTGTCAAATACATGACTGGGCTAAAGAAAGTACTAAAGAGACATTTTAAGTTAGATAAATCCAGACAAACCCTTCTTTATCAACCCTTATGGGCTGTGTAAGTTTCCATAGCAAAGTTCTCCATGCATTTCTCTTTTTCTTTAGCTCTCTCTATTACTCTCTCAAGGATCTCAAGAGATAGAAGCTGTCATTTGAGAGACAGTGAAGTGAAAGAATGAACAAAGATATAGCTGTTATTTTATTGACAACAGAAATGGGCTTGTTGAAAGATGGCCAGAGAGAGTAATAGTAACCAGGCTTGACCTTTGTCATACAAACATGCACCATTCAGTTTCTATCCAATAAACCGGTTTGGCATTCAAAAGAGAAAGGGCCTTCATGCATGACCATCATTGGCTTGTCTCAAAATGGACGACGCTAAACAAAAGCTTCAGAGAGCTGCATCTATTTTACAGACGTGATAGTGAGCTCGATGGAATATGTAAGATTTCAACAGTGGTGGAAGCTACTCTGAAAATATGGTTGACCAAGTAACCAATTATTTCACACTGAAGTATGTTAAAGCTACCCTAAGAGAAATACACACCACATGACCAAAAGTGTGTGGACAGCTGCTCATCAAACATCTCATTCCAAAATCATGGTAATTAATATGAAGTTGGTCCCTCCTTTGCTGCTATAACAGCCTCCACTCTTCTGGGAAGGCTTTCCTCTAGATGATGAAACATTCCTGCGGGGACTTGCTTCCATTCAGACACAAGAGCATTAGTGAGGTCGGGCACTGATGTTGGGCGATTAGGCCTGGCACGCAGTCAGCGTTCCAATTCATCCCAAAGGTGTTTGATGGGGTTGAGGTCAGGGCTCTGTGCAGGCCAGTCAAGTTATTCCACACCGATCTCGACAAACCATTTCTGTATGGACCGTTTCACTTCACTGGAACTAAGGGGGCTAGGCCGAACCATGACAAATAGCCGCAGACCATTATTCCTCCTCCACCAAACTTTACAGTTAGCTCTATGCATTGAGGCAGGTAGTGTTTTCCTGGCATCCGCCAAACCCAGATTTGTCCGTCGGACTGAAAGATGGTTAAGCGTGATTCATCACTCTAGAGAAAGCGTTTCCACTGCTCCAGAGTCCAATGGCGGCGAGCTTTACACCACTCCAGCCGACACCTGGCATTGCGTATGGTGATCTTAGGCTTGTGTGCGGCTGCTCAGCCATGGAAACCCATTTCCTGAAGCTCCTGACGAACAGTTATTGTGCTGACGTTGTTTCCAGAGGCAGTTTGGAACTCGGTAGTTAGTGTTGCAACCGAGGGCTGGAGATTTTTCCACGCTATGAGCTTCAGCACTTGGCGGTCCCTTTCTGTGAGCCACCTCATGGCTGAGCCGTTGTTGCTCCTAGACATTTCCACTTCATAATAGCAGCTGTACAGCTCTAGCAGGGCAGAAATGTCTATCCTATGACGGTGCCACGTTGAAAGTCACTGAGATCTTCGGTAAGGCCATTCTACTGCCAATGTTTGTCTATGGAGATTGCATGGCTCTGTACTAAATTTTATACACTTGTCAGCAATGGTATGACTGAAATAGCCGAATCCACTAATTTGAAGGGGTGTCCACATACTTTTGTATATATAGTGTATATAGTTTACTTAACTAAAGTTACTACATCCAAACTATTTTGTGCAAAATTATCATATGTAAGTCTAAAATGGCATGCACTACAACTTGCAAGGACAGATCATGTTGGGGTCATACAGTGCCTTCATAAAGTATTCATACCTCTTGACTTATTCAACATTTTGTTGTGTTACAGCCTGAATTCAAAATGGATTTCATATTTTTTTTCTCACACCCATCTAGACATAATACCCCATAATGAGAAAGGGAAAACATGTTTCTAGAAATGTTTGTAAATGTATTGAAAATGAAATACAGAAATATGTCAAGTATTCACACCCCTGAGTCAATACATGTTAGAATCCCCTTTGGCAGCGATTACAGCTGTGAGTCTTTCTGGGTACGTCTCTAAGAGTTTTACACACCTGGATTGTACAATATGTGCACATTATTATTAAAACAATTATTCAAGCTCTGTCAAGTTGGTTGTTTATCATTGCTAGACAGTCATTTTCAAGACTTGCCACAGATTCTCAAGCCAATTAAAGTCAAAACTGTAACTAGGCCTCTCAGGAACATTCAATGTTGTCTTGGTAAGCAACTCCAGTGTATATTTGGCCTTGTGTTTTAGGTTATTGTCCTGCTGAAAGGTAACTTTGTCTCCCAGTGTCTGTTAGAAAGCAGACTGAACCAGGTTTTCCTCTACAATTTTGCCCGTGCTTAGCTCTATTCTGTTTCTTTTTTATACTAAAAAACTCCCTTGTCCTTGCCGATGACAAGCATATCCATAACAGGATGCAGCCACCACCATGATTGAAAATAGGAAGAGTGGTACTCAGTGATGGGTTGTGTTGGATTTGCCCCAAACATAATGCTTTGTATTCAGGACACACAATTATTACGTTTGCCACACTTTAGTGCCTTATTGCGAACAGGATGCGTGTTTTGGAATATTTTTTTTCTGTACAGGCTTCCTTCTTTTCACTCTGTCATTTAGTCTAGTATTGTGGAGTAACTACAATGTTGTTAATCCATCCTCAGGTTTCTCCTATCACAGCCATTCAACTCTGTAACTGTTTTAAAGTCACCATTGGCCTCATGGTGAAAATCCCTGAGTGTTTTCCTTCATCTCCGGCAACTGAGTTAGGAAGAACGCCTGTATCTTTGTAATGACTGGGTTTATTGATACACGTTCCAAAGTGTAATTAATAACTTCACCACTCTCAAAGGGATATTCAAAGTCTCCTTGTTTTTTTTTTTTATTCTACCAATAGGTGACCTTAGTTGCAAGGCATCCGAAAACCTCCCTGGTCTTTGTGGTTGAATCTGTGTATGAAATTCACTTCTCGACTGAGGGACCTTACAAATAGTTGTATGTGTGGGGTACAGAGATGAGGTAGTCATTCAAAACCATGTTAAACACTATTATTTCACACAGAGTGTCCATGCAACTTATTATGTGACTTGTTAAGCACATCTGCACTCCTGAACGTATTTAAGCTTGCCATATAAAAGGGGCTGAATAATTGACTGAAGACATTTCAGCTTTTAATATTATCATTATGATGATAATTTCAACATAATTACACTTCGACATTATGGGGTATTGTGTGTAGGCCAGTGACACAAAATCTAAATTTAATTCAGGGCTGTAACACAACAAAATGTGGAAAAAGTCAAGGGGTGTGAATACTTTCTGAAGGCACTGTATGTTAGTAGTTCCAGTAGTTAGCTACACTGCTACATGGTAAAACAGTAGTGTGTAGTTCCAGTAGTTAGCTACACCGCTACATGGTAAAACAGTAGTGTGTAGTTCCAGTAGTCTGCTACACCGCTACATGGTAAAACAGTAATGTGTAGTTCCAGTAGTTAGCTACACCGCTTCATGGTAAAACAGTAGTGTGTATTTCCAGTAGTTAGCTACACCGCTACATGGTAAAACAGTAGTGTGTAGTTCCAGTAGTTAGCTACACTGCTACATGGTAAAACAGTAGTGTGTAGTTCCAGTAGTTAGCTACACCGCTACATGTTAAAACAGTAGTGTGTAGTTCCAGTAGTTAGCTACAGTGCTACATGGCATAGTAATTAACTACTGAAAACACTACCTACATTTAAATTTAGTAAAGCTATTCCCAAGCTACTGCAAAATATAGCTTATTTTTGAGGTGAACTGCATATGGTTTACTAATCCCCAACACAAGAATTCAAACATCCTCATTATTTTGATAAAAATATAATTAGTACGTCATTCTGAAAGTATTCATACCACTAGACGCGTACCACATTTTGTTACGTTACAGCCTTATTCTAAAATGGATTAAAACCTTTTTCCCATCAATCTACACACAAAACCCCATATTGACAAAGCGAAAACCGTTTTTTCAAATTTTTAGAAGAAAAAAAATGAAATAAAAAAAAACTGAAATTCCTTACATAAGTATTCAGAGCCTATGCTATGAGACTCAAAATTCAGACACAAGAGGAAACCTGGCACCATCCCTATAGTGGTGGCAGCATCATGCTGTGGGAATATTTTTCAGAAGCAGGGACTGTGAGACGAGTCAGGATCGAGGGAAAGATGAACGGAGCAAAGTACATAGAGATCCTTGATGAAAACCTACTCCAGAGTGCTCAGGACCTCATAATGGGGTGAAGGTTCACCTTTCAACAGGACAACGAGCCTAAGCACACAGCCAAGAAAATGCACGAGTGGCTTCGGGGCAAGTCTCTGAATGTCCTTGAGTGGCCCAGCCAGAGCCTGGACTTGAACCCGATCGAACACAACTATTTTCAAAGACCTGGAAATAGCTGTGCAGCGCCCTTACCCATCCAACCTGACAGAGGCTGAGAGAATATGCATAGAAGAAGGGGAGAAACTCCCCAAATACAGGTGTACCAAGCTTGCAGCATCATACCCAAGAAGACTCGAGGCTGTAATCGCTGCCAAAGGTGCTTCAACAGAGTACTGAGTAAAGGTTCTGAATACGTACACTACCGTTCAAAAGTTTGGGGTCATTTAGAAATTAACTTGTTTTTTGAAAGAAAAGCACATTTTTTTGTTGTTGTCCTGATTAAAGAAGCAATAAAACTGGCCTTTTTTAGACTAGTTGAGTATCTGGAGCATCAGAATTTGTGGGTTCGATTACTGGCTCAAAATGACCAGAAACAAATAACTTTCTTCTGAAACTCGTCAGTCTATTCTTGTTCTGAGAAATGAAGGCCATTCCATGCGAGAAATTGCTGAAGATCTCGTACAATGCTGTGTGCTACTCCCTTCACAGAACAGTGCAAACTGGCTCTAACCAGAATAGAAAGAGGAGTGGGAGGCCAAGGGGCACAACTGAGCAAGAGGACAGGTACATTAGTGTCTAGTTTGAGAAACAGATGCTCACAAGTCCTCAACAGGCAGCTTCTTTAAATAGTACCCGCAAAACACCAGTCTCAACGTCAACAGTGAAGAAGCGAGTCCGGGATGCTGGCCTTCTAGGCAGAGTTCCTCTATCCAGTGTCTGTGTTCTTTTGCCCATCTTAATCTTTTATTTTTATTGGCCAGTCTGAGATATGGCTTTTTCTTTGCAACTCTGCCTAGAAGGCCAGTATACCGGAGTCGCCTCTTCACTGTTGACGTTGAGACTGATGTTTTGCAGGTACATTTGCAAAACTATCTAAAAACCTGTTTTTGCTTTGTAATTATGGTATATAGATCAATTAGGGAAAAAAACAATTGAATCAATTTTAGAATAAGGCTATTACGCATCAAAATGTGGAAAAGGTTAAAGGGTCTGAATACTTTCCGAATCCACTGTATATGTATATATACTGCTCAAAAAAATAAAGGGAACACTTAAACAACACATCCTAGATCTGAATGAAAGAAATCATCTTATTAAATACTTTTTTCTTTACATAGTTGAATGTGCTGACAACAAAATCACACAAAAATAATCAAGGGAAATCCAATTTATCAACCCATGGAGTTCTGGATTTGGAGTCACACTCAAATTAAAGTGGAAAACCACACTACAGGCTGATCCAACTTTGATGTAATGTCCTTAAAACAAGTCAAAATGAGGCTCAGTAGTGTGTGTGGCCTCCACGTGCCTGTATGACCTCCCTACAACGCCTGGGCATGCTCCTGATGAGGTGGCGGATGGTCTCCTGAGGGATCTCCTCCCAGACCTGGACTAAAGCATCCGCCAACTCCTGGACAGTCTGTGGTGCAACGTAGCGTTGGTGGATGGAGTGAGACATGATGTCCCAGATGTGCTAAATTGGATTCAGGTCTGGGCCAGTCCATAGCATCAATGCCTTACTCTTGCAGGAAATGCTGACACACTCCAGCCACATGAGGTCTAGCATTGTCTTGCATTAGGAGGAACCCAGGGCCAACCGCACCAGCATATCGTCTCACAAGGGGTCTGAGGATCTCATCTCGGTACCTAATGGCAGTCAGGCTACCTCTGGCGAGCACATGGAGGGCTGTGCGGCCCCCCAAAGACATGCCACCCCACACCATGACTGACCCACCGCCAAACCGGTCATGCTGGAGGATGTTGCAGGCAGCAGAACGTTCTCCATGGCGTCTCCAGAATCTGTCACGTCTGTCACATGTGCTCAGTGTGAACCTGCTTTCAGTGGCGAATTTGCCAATCTTCGTGTTCTCTGGCAAATGCCAAACGTCCTGCACGGTGTTGGGCTGTAAGCACAACCCCACCTGTGGACGTCGGGCTTTCATACCACCCTCATGGTGTCTGTTTCTGACCGTTTGAGCAGACACATGCACATTTGTGGCCTGCTGGAGGTCATTTTGCAGGGCTCTGGCTGTGCTTCTCCTGCTCCTCCTTGCACAAAGGCGGAGGTAGCGGTCCTGCTGCTGGGTTGTTGCCCTCCTACGGCCTCCTCCACGTCTCCTGATGTACTGGCCTGTCTCCTGGTAGCGCCTCCATGCTCTGGACACTACGCTGACAGACACAGCAAACCTTCTTGCCACAGCTCGCATTGATGTGCCATCCTGGATGAGCTGCAATACCTGAGCCACTTGTGTGGGTTGTAGACTCCGTCTCTTGCTACCACTAGAGTGAAAGCACCGCCAGCGTTCAAAAGTGACCAAAACATCATCCAGGAAGCATAGGAACTGAGAAGTGGTCTGTGGTCCCCACCTGCAGAACCACTCCTTTATTGGGGGTGTCTTGCTAATTGCCTATAATTTCCACCTGTTGTCTATTCCATTTGCACAACAGCATGTGAAATTTATTGTCAATCAGTGTTGCTTCCTAAGTGGACAGTTTGATTTCACAGAAGTGTGATTGACTTGGAGTTACATTGTGTTGTTTAAGTGTTCCCTTTATTTTTTTGAGCAGTGTATATAATATATACCCTCCATGGTTGCTGTGTTGTGGGTTCTTGTGTGTTTGTGGGTAAGTAAAAAGTCCAACAGCAAATTCATCTTAGTGCCAAAGAATATCAATGGAGGAAAAGTCATTAAATTACACTGCGTACAACGTTCACCAACTGTCAAGAGTTAAGCATTGACATACATAGCATACTCCCATGCCCATTAAAATCACTCAGTACAACTCTTGAAGCTAGCATCAACCCATGTGTATAAGATAAACATTCTTTCGGTAATAATATACACTGAGTATACCAAACATTAGGAACACACAACAGCCTTGATCCGTCGGGGCATTGACTCTACAAGGTGTTGCGAGCATTCCACAGGGATGCTGTCCCATGTTGACTCCAATGCTTCTCACAGTTGTGTCAAATTGGCTGGATGTCCTTTGGGTGGTGGTCCATTCTTAATTAATGCACACGGTAAACTGTTGAGCGTGAAAAACCCAGCAGCGTTGCAGTTCTCGACACACTCATATTCGTGTGTTTGGCACCTACCTCGTTCAAAGGCATACCATACCTCGTTCAAAGGCACTTAAATATTTTGTCTTGCCCATTCACCCTCTGAATGGCACACATACACAATCCATGTCTCACTTGTCTCAAGGCTTAAAAATCCTTCTTTAACCTGTCTCCTCCCCTTGATCTACACTGACTGAAGTGGACTTAATTAACATCAATAAGGGATCATCACTTTCACCTGGATTCACCTTGTCAGTCTGTCATGGGAAGAGCAGGTGTTCTTAATATTTAGTACAGTAGGTGTATAACAGTATGATGATATGACTATTCAAGGTTTCTTAGAACTGTACTTATGATTAACAGGGATGTGAATAGAGAAAACAACATGACCTTTTTATTTTTTCCTATATCTTGTACAGTTCTTGGATTTCTGGCAAATTAATGCAGGTGTCTAATGTTTGCCTGTAAGGTTATCAGGGTGTATTAGCTCAGCTGTGTTTGTTTGTTGTGTAATGTTTGTTTGATTTCCTCTAGGCCTTGGGAACATGTGGGTTAAGACATGGCCACAGGCTTCACACCAGCCTCCATTGCCCTATGTTGACTGACTTTGCTTAGGCTTCCAAGACAAGAAAACAAACAATAGAAAGCTTAACAACACCCTCCAAGGCTGAGTAAAGAAAAGAAGAGAGGAAGGAGAATCAGAAGAAAACCACGGAGTAAAAAAGGGAATCATTCAATAAATTGCAAAGTATAACCTTGGCTATTTTGTATACCACTGGTCAGGCCACTGCAGTTAATCACAAATAAAAGCCAGTGAGTGAAATTATATTGCTGTTTTCCAAGGGGAGAATTCCATGTTTCCAGAGCTGTTGTTCCTGGCTGAAAACCTAACATTTGAAGCTAGCATCAGATGATTAGGTTCCATATAATCCCTCGTGGACAGATTCTCATGTACAGATAAAACAGTGAGAAGGCTCAAGTATAATTATGTGATTACGAGCAATAGTAGTTCCTGGTTTGGTGTTTATGTTACTTTTTATTTGGATGAATCAGGATTGGGCGAAGATGGTGCTTAAACTGGTGCTGTGATTTTCAACCCCATGTCCGGATGATGAACGATTTCCACTAAATTCCACAACCTCAAAGTCAAAAATGGCTATATCATAAAAATTCATGAAAACAAAAATGTCCTTTTTGGCCATCATAAACACGGGTGAAATTAGCGGAATCAGAGGGAGGAGACTTTGTTTCCTTCCTTTGCACAAGAGTAATCACAATTGTTAATGACAATTGCCCCAGAACTAAACAGGAAATTACAAACTTCATTTGTCATTTCAGTGCTGGCCATTTTTTTTGTTAAATTTTATTTGTATTATTATTTTCATTTTTATTATGGGGAATCAGCTTTAATATTGAGGATAGATTGTCACTTCCATCAATGTAATTCTCTGCATTATTTCCAATCCCCCATATATTTTTGGGGTAAATATATATATACACATACATACACATACCCACATATATATATATATATACATAAACATGCATACATATATACACATCTTTTTAGAATATATTTTACTTTATTATTCCCCACAAACCCTACCACCCCTCCCCCAATTGGAGTAAACTAATAAACAATAACACTTAGGCTTCTACTTCCAGCTTATACATACTATATACATTTGACAGAGCCCTATTGGCCCAGATCAAAAACAGTGCACTATAAAGGGAACAGGGTGCCATTTGGGATGCAGCCTGGGAGATCTATACAGAATCAACACAGTCCTTTAGGGATACGGTAATGTCTGGTTCTTGGGCCAACGGACACTAGGACCGGGGAGAAACATAACGGACCTAAAGGCTACCATGAGGCCAACAAGTCCACATTGTGGTAAACAGCAGAAGTGAAGGGGAAAAAAACCAAATGACTCTCGAACTCAGATCTCCCAAGCCTGTAGGGAAAACTTCCTAACCACTGCTCCAATAACCAACCCACTTGGAGGAGATTGTAACAACTGGGCAAGGATCGTTACAATATGAAATATCCACAGGTTTTTATCTTTGTAGCTACATGCAAATGTAATTTTCCACATGGAATAAGACAGGAACTGACTGGCAGAGTATTGAAGGTCTTCTATTGATTGGCATGTATTTATAAGCGACTAATTAGACTATACCCAGAACTGTGTATATATCCATTATTGTCTCAGTTGACACTATCTGACTATCTGGAAAACTAATGGCCTGATGAGGTACACTGTTTAATATCTAGGGACGGATTCAAATGAGTGTTGATACATTGAATAAGAGAGTTAATTGAAAGGACTAGATTTATACAGATGCATATAGATACATAGTATACACAACGTTTTAGTGGTCCTGACACATCTGAAGATCTTGACAGATGATTGAAGTCAAATAAAATCAAATGTTATTTGTCACATGCGCCGACTACAACAGGTTTAGACTTTACAGTGAAATGCTTAGGTACAAGCCAACAAATGCAGTAAAAAAATACAAATAAATAAATAATAAGAATAAGAAATAAAAGTAACAAATAATTAAAGAGCAGCAGTAAATAACAATAGCGAGCTATATACAGGGGGGGTACCGGTACAGAGTCAATGTGCGCTGGCACCGGTTAGTCGAGGTAATTGAGGTAATATGTGCATGTGAAGAGGGCACGACAAAACCTATTCCCCCTCAAGAGACTGAAAAGATTTGGCATGGGTCCTCAGTGGCCTCCGACTGCAAGGCACTACAGAGGGATGTGCGTACGGCCCAGTACATCACTGGGGGTCAAGCTTCCTGCCATCCAGGACCTCTATATCAGGCGGTGTCAGAGGAAGGCCCTAAAAATTGTCAAAGACTCCAGCCACCATAGTCATAGACTGTTGTCTCTGCTACCGCACGGCAAACGGTACCGGAGCACCAAGTCTAGGTCCAAGAGGCTTCTAAACAGCTTCTACCCCCAAGCCATAAGACTCCTGAACATCTAATCAAATGGCCACCCAGACTATTTGCATTGCCCCCCCCCCCCTTTACACCGCTGCTACTCTCTGTTGTTATCATCTATGCATAGTAATAACTCTACCTACATGTACATATTACCTCAGTTACCTCAACTGACTGGTGCCCGCGCAGATTGACTCTGTACTGGTACCCCCCTGTATATAATCTCGCTATTGTTATTTTACTGCTGCTCTTTAATTACTTGTTACTTATATTTCTTATTCTTATTCATATTTTCTTTTAAACTGCATTGTTGGTTAGGGGCTCTTAAGTGAGCGTTTCACTGTAAGGTCTACACCTGTTGTACTCGGTCGGCGCATGTAACTGATACAATTAGATTTTCCCTACATAGTTCCCCCTATGGGCCTCTGTCAAAGTAATGAGCTATGGAGGGAATAGGACACCAATTAGGATGTAGTCATTTACATTTTTACATGTGTTAGATTCAATGATCATGTAATGATTTGATTGGATTTCATGTTTACATACTTTCCGTTTACATTTTTTTAATGTATTTTCATGTACAGAAAAATGGATGAAATCAATAATATTACTGCAGGAGTGATATCATCAATGAGTAACATTACTACAGGAGTGATATCATCAATGAGTAACATTACTGCAGGAGTGATGTCATCAATGAGTAACATTACTGCAGGAGTGACACCATTAATCAGTAACATTACTGCAGGAGTGATGTCATCAATGAGTAACATTACTGTAGCAGTGATGTCATCAATCAGTAACATTACTGCAGGAGTGATGTCATCAATGAGTAACATTACTGCAGGAGTGACACCATTAATCAGTAACATTACTGCAGGAGTGATGTCATCAATGAGTAACATTACTGTAGCAGTGATGTCATCAATCAGTAACATTACTGCAGGAGTGATGTCATCAATGAGTAACATTACTGCAGGAGTGACATCATCAATAAGTAACATTACTGCAGGAGTGATGTCATCAATGAGTAACATTACTGCAGGAGTGACGCCATCAATGAGTAACATTACTGCAGGAGTGACGTCATCAATCAGTAACATTGCAGCAGGAGTGATGTCATCAATGAGTAACATTACTGCAGGAGTGACGCCATCAATGAGTAACATTACTGCAGGAGTGACGCCATCAATGATTAACATTACTGCAGGAGTGATGTCATCAATGAGTAACATTACTGCAGGACTGACACCATTAATCAGTAACATTACTGCAGGAGTGATGTCATCAATGAGTAACATTACTGTAGCAGTGATGTCATCAATCAGTAACATTACTGCAGGAGTGATGTCATCAATGAGTAACATTACTGCAGGAGTGACATCATCAATAAGTAACATTACTGCAGGAGTGATGTCATCAATGAGTAACATTACTGCAGGAGTGACGCCATCAATGAGTAACATTACTGCAGGAGTGACGTCATCAATCAGTAACATTGCAGAAGGAGTGACGCCATCAATGAGTAACATCGCAGAAGGAGTGACGCCATCAATGAGTAACATTACTGCGGGAGTGATGTCATCATATGTACCTCTATTTGTTTAATATATTTATATTTAGTATAGCATATTTTGGTATTGGTACTTCATTAATTTCATATTCTCTTTCGTGTCGGATTTCATTTAATACCAGTTGGTTCTTGTACAACGGTGCAGGTGGAGAAATGAGCCACTGTTTGTTCTTTGCATTAAATTTGAATAAGAAATTATATTAATATGCAGCAATCTTCCTGTTCTTTCACATACATCATTGCATACAGCATCTGCTTTGTGACAGTACATTGCACGATCAATTTGTCATTTGCATGTATAGCAAATGTCCCACAGTGCTGTACAAACAGTTACAGTAGACACATACCCAGACACACAAATACATGTGCACACCAAGAATATAATATTTTAAGAACTAGGATAATGTTGATACTGTAACCTTTGAAGATCAACTGCTGGTCCCATTCTTCTGAGTTTCCAATGATGCCTTCTCAGAATTAGTTCTTAGAATTGATTTTGTTTTCCATGTTCAGACTTAAATGTGGTTGACAGAAACTTTTCTTTTGGTTGTTCTAGACAACTGGACACAGTGATTTCAACTCCAGCTGTGTTCTGAGTAGATGAAACCAAGGCAGGACACTGATGCTGTTGCTCCACTCAGAGAAAGTGTTCAGCACTTTTCTTTGAGTTTCTTTCGTCACTTGTCGAGCAGATAACTGATTACGTAGTACTGTTGGTAGGATTTTTTTTCAAGCAAATGTCAATACACAACCAATGACACCTCCCTCACACAATCAAATAAAATGTTCTTAAAATATGTATACATATACAGTGGCTTGCGAAAGTATTCACCCCCTTGGCATTTTTCCCTATTTTGTTGCCTTACAACCTGGAATAATAATAGATTTTTGGGGGGTTTATATCGTTTGATTTACACAACATGCCTACCACTTTGAAGATGCAAAATATTTTTTATGGTGAAACAAACAAGAAATAAGACAAAAAAAAACTGAAAACTTGAGAGTGCATAACTATTCACCCCCCCAAAGTTAATACTTTGTAGAGCCACCTTTTGCAGCAATTACAGCTGCAAGCCTCTTGGGGTATGTCTCTGTGAGATTGACAAATCTAGCCACCGGGATTTCTGCCCATTCTTCAAGGCAAAACTACTCCAGCTCCTTCAAGTTGGATGGGTTCCGCTGGTGTACAGCGATCTTTAATTCATACCACAGATTCTCAATTGGATTGAGGTCTGGGCTTTGACTAGGCCATTACAAGACATTTAAATGTTTCCCCTTAAACCACTCAAGTGTTGCTTTAGCAGTATGCTTAGGGTCATTGTCCTGCTGGAAGTTGAACATCCGTCCCAGTCTCAAATCTCTGGAAGACTGAAATAGGTTTCCCTCAAGAATTTCCCTGTATTTAGCGCCATCCATCATTCCTTCAATTCTGACCAGTTTCCCAGTCCATTCCAATGAAAACATCCCCACAGCATTATCCTGCCACCACCATGCTTCACTGTGGGGATGGTGGTCTCGGGGTGATGGGAGGTGCTGGGTTTGTGCCAGACATAGCATTTTCCTTGAAGGCCAAAAAGCAACATTTTAGTCTCATCTGACCAGAGTACCTTCTTCAAAATATTTGGGGAGTCTCCCACATGCCTTTTGGTGAACACCAAACATGTTTGCTTATTTTTTTTCTTTAAGCAATGGCTTTTTCTGGCCACTCTTCCATAAAGCCCAGCTCTGTGGAGTGTACAACTTAAAGTTGTCCTATTGACAGATAATCCAATCTCCGCAGTGGAGCTTTGCAGCTCCTTCAAGGTTATCTTTGGTCTCTTTGTTGCTTCTCTGATTAATGTCCTCCTTGCCTGGTCCATGAGTTTTGGTGGGCGGCCCTCTCTTGGCAGGTTTTTTGTGGTGCCATATTCTTTCCATTTTTTTTATAATGGATTTAATGGTGCTCTGTGGGATGTTCAAAGTTTCTGATATTTTTTTATAACCCAACCCTGATCTGTAATTCTCCACAACTTTGTCCCTCACCTGTTTGGAGAGCTCCTTGGTCTTCATGGTGTCGCTTACTTGGTGGTGCCTCTTGCTTTGTGGTGTTGCAGACTCTGGGGCCTTTCAGAACAGTTGTATATATACTGAGATCATGTGACACTTAGATTGCACACAGGTGGACTTTATTTAACTAATTATTTGACTTCTGAAGGTAATTGGTTGCCACAGATCTTATTTAGGGGCTTCATAGCAAAGGTGGTCAATATATATGCACGCACCACTTTTCTGTTGTTTTTTTTTTTAAATTATGTGACAAGTTCTTTTTTTTCATTTCACTTCACCAATTTGGACTATTTTGTGTATGTCCATTACATGAAATCCAAATCCAAATCTATTTCAATTACAGGTTGTAATGCAACATAATAGTAAAAACGCAAAGGGTGGATGAATACTTTTGCAGGGAGATCTGCAAAAGGCGAAACAGCACCACCCAGGCACCTGTGTTATTGTTGTTTTTGTTTTGAGGAAATGAGCGTCCTGCATTGTGGGTAAAAATAACTTCGCTGTTCTATCGATCGTGCAATGATGTCAGTGGTAACATCTTGTTTTTGTTTGTTGTTTGTTTGTTGTTTATTGTTTGTAGTCTTTGCTGTTGTAATGTTGCAAACAGACGTGGTGGTTTCACAGCTTTGGATTCCAACTTTAAAAGTTTGCTATCAAGTCCGGAACAAAATATCTCCAGTTTATTTTATCTCGTTAATGTCACTCAGCAAGAACTGATTAATTCAGCCATGCAACACTCGTATAACGCAGCGACTCAGAGTTTGATGGGCTTGACACTCCCTTCCTTTGCATGTGAAGGTCATATAATTGATTTCAAATAAATTTTTATGTGGTGAAGATTTCAATCTTAATGACTGTCCTTTGTAAGGTCAGGGACTAGACTGGCCCTACTGGGAACAAAAGCAGGTAGAATGAATTGCATTGGAAAGTGACTGGGGAGCCCTCAATCACCCAATGCCAACGACTAAAAGCTCTCTCTTCTTTCTGTTAAAACATTTCACAGTGTCTTTTCTTTGGTTGTAGGAGGAGATGGCCAGGGCTACTGAAACAAGCAGATGATCTTGTAGGAGGAGATGGAAGCTCACCATGGCTTCTGAAAAAAGCAGATGATCTTGTAGGAGGAGATGGAAGCTCACCATGGCTACTGAAACAACCAGATGATGTTGTAGGAGGAGATGGAACCTCACCATGGCTACTGAAAAAAACAGATGATCTTGTAGGAGGAGAAAGAAGCTGACCATTGCTACTGAAACAAACATAAGATGTTGTAGGAGGAGATGGAAGCTCACCATGGCTACTGAAACAAGCAGATGATGTTGTAGGAGGAGATGGAAGCTCAGCATGGCTACTGAAACAAGCAGATGATGTTGTAGGAGGAGATTGGATGCTACTGAAACAAACATAAGATGTTGTAGGAGGAGATGGAAGCTCACCATGGCTACTGAAACAAGCAGATGATGTTGTAGGAGGAGATGGAAGCTCACCATGGCTACTGAAACAACCAGATGATGTTGTAGGAGGAGATGGAAGCTGACCATGGCTACTGAAACAACCAGATGATGTTGTAGGAGGAGATGGAAGCTGACCATGGCTACTGAAACAACCAGATGATGTTGTAGGAGGAGATGGAAGCTCACCATTGCTACTGAAACAAACAGATGATGTTGTAGGAGGAGATGGAAGCTGACCATGGCTACTGAAATAAACAGATAAGTGGAAATATGGATAGATAAATGTCCACAGATACATCTCCTTTATTCTGTTTTGACTGTGACAAGGACATAAATAATAACACTCAAATAGATAATCACTGAGAGTCGTTATTTGGCTCTAGCTCTTCTTTCCCAGATGGTCTAAATGTTTGATGGTCTTGTCACGTTGTTTTGCATGTTGCCTGCCGTGAATGGGGCTCTGTACACAACCATTGTTTGATGAGTAAATTCAAGGGAAACCTTGTAAACTGTGGGTGCCCAGTGCCAAAGACAAATCAAATCAAACATTATTTGTCACATGCACCAAATACAACAAGTATAGACTTTACTGTGAAATGCTTACTTACAAGCCCTTAACCAACAGTGCAGTTCAAGAAGATTTTAGAAAATATTTACCAAATAAAATAAAAAATAATTTAAAGTAACACAATAAAATAACAATAATGAGGCTTTATACAGGGGGTACCGGGGATACATGTTAGAGGTAATTTGTACATGTAGGTAGGGGTGAAGTGACTATGCAGAGATGATAAACAGTGAGTAGCAACAGTGTAAAAACAAATGTGGGGGCTGGTGTCAATGTAAATAGTCCAGTGGCCATGGGGAATGGAAAGGCTGAGTGAGCAGGAATACTTTTTGTTTTAAGAGAATCCTAGGTCCTTAGCTTTGGGTTCTAAAGAGAAAAGAGGCATGGCTTTTGTGGAAGACTCCATGCTAGGATATGTTGTGGAAGACTCCAAGCTAGGATATGTTGTGGAACACTCCAAGCTAGGATATGTTGTGGAACACTCCAAGCTAGGATATGTTGTGGAAGAATCCAAGCTAGGATATGTTGTGGAACACTCCAAGCTAGGATATGTTGTGGAACACTCCAAGCTAGGATATGTTGTGGAACACTCCAAGCTAGGATATGTTGTGGAAGACTCCAAGCTGGATATGTTGTGGAAGACTCCAAGCTGGATATGTTGTGGAAGAATCCAAGCTAGGATATGTTGTGGAACACTCCAAGCTAGGATATGTTGTGGAACACTCCAAGCTAGGATATGTTGTGGAAGACTCCAAGCTGGATATGTTGTGGAAGACTCCAAGCTGGATATGTTGTGGAACACTCCAAGCTAGGATATGTTGTGGAAGACTCCAAGCTAGATATTTTGTGTATGGTAAGAATCTACAAGGAAACGTGGGTATAGGTCAGATGTTTGGTAATCCTGACCAATGTCCCTTCTTCTTCTTCGTCTTAAAAAAAGAAGAAAAAAAACGAGCTCCATAAAATTTAACCATACTCTACATTCAACCCTTTACTACCTCCATTGAAGATAGTTATTACCCCTCTGTCCTGTTTTGTGTTGATGTGGCCTGGGATATGAACCTGCATAGAGAACAGCCGCTGGTTATAACTTTGTGAAATGTATTATGACTGTCTTTACGTCATCCTGTCTCCAAAGAAACAAACACATTAAAATAAAACAACTGTCTTTACGTCTCCTGTCTCCAAAGAAACAAACATATTAAAATACAAACAACTGTCTTTACGTCCTCCTGTCTCCAAAGAAACAGACACATTAAAATACAAGCAACTGTCTTTACGTCCTCCTGTCTCCAAAGAAACAAACACATTAAAATACAGACAACTGTCTTTACGTCCTCCCGCATCCATGGGAACAAACACATTAAAATACAAACAACTGTCTTTACATCCTCCTGTCTCCAAAGAAACAAACACATTAAAATACAAACATGTCACGCCCTGACCATAGAGAGCCTTTTATTCTCTATGTTGGTTAGGTCGGGGTGTGACTAGGGTGGGTAATCTAGGTTGTTTATTTCTATGTTGGCCTGGTATGGTTCCCAATCAGAGGCAGCTGTTTATCATTGTCTCTGATTGGGGATCATATTTAGACAGCCATTTCCCCACTGTGTTTTGTGGGATCTTGATTTGTTTATGTGTAGTTGCCTGTGAGCACTTCACTTGCTTCACGTTTCGTTTGTTCGTTTATTGTTTTGTATTTGCTGAAGTTTCACTTTATAATAAAGATGTGGAACGCTATGTACGCTGCGCCTTGGTCCAGTTCTTACGACCGAGCGTGACAGAAGATCCCACCGCAACAGGACCAAGCAGTGTGCCCAGGAGGAGAGAGTATCCTGGACGTGGGAGGAGATGTTGGATGGGAAGGGATCCTGGACATGGGAGGAAATCCTGGCAGGACAGGATCGCCTTCCTTGGCGGCAGACACAAGGAGAGAAGGGAGGACAGCGACGACGCCGGGGTTCGCGGCCACAAGGAAAGCCCACGGGGTGGTCTGCGGAGCCGAAGAGCGAACCAGAGCCTATCTGGGAGAAGAGGGAGAAATTGGAGGAGAGTGAACGGAGAGAGTCAGAGAGTTGATGGAGAAATTGGAGGAGAGAGAAATGAGAGAGTTGTTGTGTTGGTGTATGATGCACGACATTCGCCCTAAGGAGCGTGTTATCGTTTGATGCCACCTGAGTCAGCTCTCCGTACTCATCCTGAAGAGCGTGCTAGCAGTCTGGTAAAAACTGTGCCAGCTCCACGCACCAGGTCTCCAGTACGCCTCCACAGCCCTGTACATCCTGTGCCAGCTCTCCGCACTCGCCTTGAGGAGTGTATAATTTGTCCAGTACCATGTGTGCCAGTTCTACGGACCAAGTCTCCAGTACGCCTTCACAGCCCAGTACGTCCTGTACCAGCTCCCCGCACTCGCCGTGCGAAATGTGTCATCGTTCCGGTACAATTTGTGCCGGCTCTACGCACCAGGTCTCCAGTGAGCCTCCACAGCCCAGCATGTCCTGTGCCAGCTCCCCGCACTCGCCGTGCGAAGTGTGTCATCGTTCCGGTACAATTTGTGCCAGCCCTACGCACTAGGTCTCCAGTGCGCCTCCACAGCCCAATACGTCCTGTGCCAGCTCCTCGCACTCGCCCAGAAGAGCGTGTCACCAGTCCGGTACAACCTGTGCCGGTCCCACGCATCAGGCCTCCAGTGCACCTCCCCAGTCCGGCATGTCCTGTGCCTGCTCCCCGCACTCGCCCTGAAGTGCGTGTCACCAGTCCTGTGCCACCTGTACCGGCTCCACGCACTAGGCCTCCAGTGTGCATCAACAGCCCAGAGCTTCCGGCGACAGTCCCCAGTCCAGAGCTTCTGGCGACAGTCCCCAGTCCAGAGCTTCTGGCGACGGTCCCCAGTCCAGAGCTTCCGGCGACGGTCCCCAGTCCAGAGCTTCTGGCGATGGTTCACAGTCCGAAACCGTCTACGACGGTCTACAGTACGGAACCTCCTACGACGGTCCACAGTCGACCCTCCTACGACGGTCCACAGTCTGGAACCTCCTACGACGGTCCACAGTCCGGAACCTCCTACGACGGTCCACAGTCTGGAACCTCCTACGACAGTCCACAGGCCAGAGCCCTCCTTTGCGCCGGTGCCCAGTTCAGGCACGGCGTACAGTCCAGCTCCAAGGCCGGAGCCTTCCTCTGCGCCGGTGCCCAGTCCAGGCACGGCGTCCAGTCCTGCTCCATGGCAGAAGCCTTCCTCAGCACCGATGTCCAGTCCAGGCAGGACGTTTAGTCCCGCTCCTAGGCCGCAGCATTCCTTTGCGCCGTTGCCCAGTCCATGCATGGTGGCCAACACAGCTCCATGGCCGGAGCCTTCCTCGGCGCCCGTGCCCAGTCTGGGTGCGGCGTTCAACCCAGCTCCATGGCCGGGGTCCTCCTCTGCGCCGAGGCTCAGTCCGGGCACGGCGTTCTACCCGGCTCCATGGCCGGACCCCTGGTCTGGGAGGTGGAAAAGTCTCGCACTATTGCCGCCACCGATGCTGCGGATCAGCGAGTGGGGTGGGTACTTCGCCCCACACTGGAGCCGCCATCGACGCTAGATACCCACCCGGACCCTCCCCCTACAGAGTCAGGTTTTGCGGCCGGAGGCCGCACCTTTGGGGGGGTACTGTCACGCCCTGACCATAGAGAGCCTTTTATTCTCTATGTTGGTTAGGTCGGGGTGTGACTAGGGTGGGTAATCTGGGTTGTTTATTTCTATGTTGGCCTGGTATGGTTCCCAATTAGAGGCAGTCTTTTATCGTTGTATCTGATTGGGGATCATATTTAGGCAGCCATTTCCCCACTTTGTTTTGTGGGATCTTGATTTGTTTATGTGTAGTTGCCTGTGAGCACTTGCTTCACGTTTCGTTTGTTCGTTTATTGTTTTGTATTTGCTGAAGTTTCACTTTATAATAAAGATGTGGAACGCTACGTATGCTGCGCCTTAGTCCAGTTCTAACGACAACCCTGACAAAACAACTGTCTTTGTGTCCTCCTGTCTCCAAAGAAACAAACACATTAAAATACAAACAACTGTCTTTACGTCCTCCTGTCTCCAAAGAAACAAGCACATTAAAATACAAACAACTGTCTTTACATCCTCCTGCCTCCATGAGGACAAACATAATAAAATACAAACAACTGTCTTTGCGTCCTCCTGCCTCCATAGGAACAACACATTAAAATACAAACAAATACATACAATCAGATCACTAGATTATATCCAAGACTTCAACTCTTTCCTATGTGTAAATGGTTTGATTTTATACTACATTTTAGACTAAACCTTCCCTACTTGTGTTTATACGATTTCCCTTACGTTATCATTTCTCTATAGGGATGCTGCAAGTGTACAATACTATTTATTGAACCCTTTCCTACTTTTGTTTAATATACAACGTCCTTTACATGCTCCGTTCTACGTAGGAAAACTAAACATGATTCATCTGTAATTAAAATGTTAGACGTTGCCTAAAGGAGGCTGCCCTTTGGCACTTAAATGGCCCCAGAGTAAATCTTCTAGACCTTGGAGTTGTAGCCAACATCACTACAACTAACCACGGGAAAGCACACAGCCTATCTAGAAGCAATACTGTATACATGCATATATGAATACAAAGTAGCTGCAATAACCGTCTAATATGCATGTCTGAAAACAAGCCTACAGGACGTTCTTGTAATTTGTAGGGCAAGAAAAACAGTCTACTGTGAAAAAAATAAAAATATGAAATGAAAATGAATTGTTCTTGATTTGACCATACAACAAGCTTAGCTGCCTGCCTAGTTCCTGCTCTGTCTAGGCAGCCAACAGTCAAAGGAAACTCTTGTTATTGAGGATGTCTCTTGCAGCATTTCTCTCTCAGTTCCTGAAAATTATGCAAATGTATCCCTCTCAAAATTAGTAGAAGCACTGTAAGTGACCAAAATATCAAATGTCTGGTCTCAGATCAATGCAAAATGAATGTGGTTTCATGCAAATTGCATCTTCCAATGGAAAACAGAATCCAAAAACGAAGGAGACAACCAGGAAAATAGTTCAGTAACTCATGAATGACCCCAAATATTATTCAATTCTTACAATCCTTGGGCTTGTTTCCTAAAACCGTCACAAGTTTTTACAGATGCACAATTGAGAGCATCCTGTCAGGCTGTATCACCGCCTGGTAGGGCAACTGTATCGTCAACAACCGCAGGGCTCTCCAGAGGGTGGTGCGGTCTGCACAACGCATAGTTGAATATCTGATGACATTCAGTGTCAAAAATATGCAAAAGTATAGAAAATTAGAAAGGGGGCAAATACTTTTTCACGGCACTGTAAATTCGAAGTAGTCGTTTTTAATGGAAATATGCCACAACAGCAACAGGGTGATTAAGTAATCAGTTAAACACACACATATGTCTTAAGTTAGGATCCTCCCCTATAACACATAACCAATCAGTGAGTGGAATAGCCAATAAGCAGCTCTTATGGAACAGCCAATAAGCAGCTCTTATGGAACAGTCAATAAGCAGCTCTTATGGAATAGCCAATAAGCAGCTCTTATGGAATAGCCAATAAGCAGCTCTTATGGAATACCCAATAAGCAGCTCTTATGCAACAGCCAATAAGCAGCTCTTATGGAACAGCCAATAAGAAGCTCTTATGGAACAGCCAATAAGCAGCTCTTATGGAATAGCCAATAAGCAGATCTTATGGAACAGCCAATAAGCAGCACTTATGGAACAGCCAATAAGCAGCTCTTATGGAACAGCCAATATGCAGCTTTATATGAGTATCTTATTATATTGTATGAGAAGCTTGAAAAAAGAAGGGTAAATTGAATAAAAGTAACTCACCCAACTCACTAACTCAGCGGTAACTCACTCAATAAGTTTTTTGGTTTGAATGCTCTGCAGGAGACAACACAAGTCATGCCAGAGTTGACCATGTAGCCTAAAAGTAAACAGCTGAAAATAAATTCAGCAAATTTCTCACTTAATTGGATTTAATATAATGTGTTTCAGGGGGCTGATACCTGAAGCAACTTACATGTAAATGTGGTACATGCTGGTAACATTGGTTGCTACAAAAAAATAAAAGGTCATGAAAGGTTAGCACAGCTAAATGTTAATGGGATATTGTTTAGAGATTGCCAGACTGCATTTCTGTGTAGCACTTTGTGACATCTGCTGATGTTAAAAACGGGCTTTATAAATTAATTTGATTGATTGATTGACTAATTTGGAGGTTGTCCTGCTTTTCTTTTGCCACAAAGTACAGGCACCTTTACATAGAATGGTTCTACTTATACTGTATCTGCGGGGAACACTATTCTAATTTCTGTGGAGCATTTTACTTGTACTGTAGGTGGTACTTCCTGTTTGTAGGCACAACATGGTTACTGTAGGAAGTACTTCCTGTTTGTAGGCACAACATGGTTACTCTTGGTACTTCCTGTTTGTAGACACAACATGGTTACTGTAGGTACTTCCTGTTTATAGGCACAACATGGTTACAGTGTGCATTATTATTTGTGGTATGTCTTGCTGTGGAACTTCTTGTCTGTATTGAAAAACTGCTTCGTGCCAAACTGCAAACCCTCCCTTGGTGTTTGAAGCCTATGTTATGAGTTCTGGTGCTTTGTTCACGTTGAAAGGCCAACCCATTAAAGAACAGCTTCTTCTCGTCTTTGTCCATAAAGGCACCCTATTCATGATATAGTGCACTAATTTTGAACAGGGCGCTTTGGTCTCTGGTCAACAGTAGTGCACCCTGTTGAGAATAGGGTGCCATTGGGGACGCAGATCCTTCTGTACCTCACGTTGAGTCTGTCACAGAGAGGGAGGTGAGTCACAGCCCCTCTCTCTCAGCTGTAATCTGTAGTCAGATCCTTCTGTACCGTACGTTGAGTGTATCACATAGAGTGAGGTGAGTCACAGGCCCTCGCTCTCAGCTGTAGTCTGTAGTTAGATCCTTCTGTACCTCACGTTGAGTCTGTCACAGAGAGGGAGGTGAGTCACAGCCCCTCTCTCTCAGCTGTAGTCTGTAGTTAGATCCTTCTGTACCTCACGTTGAGTCTGTCAGAGAGGGAGGTGAGTCACAGCCCCTCTCTCTCAGCTGTAGTCTGTAGTTAGATCCTTCTGTACCTCACGTTGAGTCTGTCAGAGAGGGAGGTGAGTCACAGCCCCTCTCTCTCAGCTGTAATCTGTAGTCAGATTCTTCTGTACCTCACATTGAGTCTGTCAGAGAGGGAGGTGAGTCACAGCCCCTCTCTCTCAGCTGTAATCTGTAGTCAGATTCTTCTGTACCTCACATTGAGTCTGTCACAGAGAGGGAGGTGAGTCACAGCCCCTCTCTCTCAGTTGTAGTCTGTAGTCTGCAGGGCCTCCAGACATGAAATCAATACAAATCATTCTGCCACTGATGGACGGAGACTGGAAAAGACAAATTCCCTCACCAAAGACTGCACTTGATTGAACCCCACTTAGATGGTTAATGTGACTGCCAGACAGATCTGGAGTACAGTGAGTTACTATCTCCTACTGTATTAAGATGATGTGTTATTGATGAGTACAGTGAGTTACTATCTCCTACTGTATTAAGATGATGTGTTATTGATGAGCACAGTGAGTTACTATCTCCTACTGTATTAAGATGATGTGTTATTGACGAGTACAGTGAGTTACTATCTCCTACTGTATTAAGATGATGTGTTATTGATGAGTACAGTGAGTTACTATCTCCTACTGTATTAAGATGATGTGTTATTGATGAGTACAGTGAGTTACTATCTCCTCTGTATTAAGATGATGTGTTATTTATGAGCACAGTGAGTTACTATCTCCTACTGTATTAAGATGATGTGTTATTGATGAGTACAGTGAGTTACTATCTCCTACTGTATTAAGATGATGTGTTATTGATGAGTACAGTGAGTTACTATCTCCTACTGTATTAAGATGATGTGTTATTGATGAGCACAGTGAGTTACTATCTCCTACTGTATTAAGATGGTGTGTTATTGATGAGCACAGTGAGTTACTATCTCCTACTGTATTAAGATGGTGTGTTATTGATGAGTACAGTGAGTTACTATCTCATACTGTATTAACCCTCCTGCTGTGTTCCGGTTGAATTGGACCGATTTACAAGTTTTCTCACTGAAAAATGAAGTTCTGATTTAATCTTGTTTGTCATAAGGTTCCATGACTTTGTCCACACAGGACATCTGAACACACAACATGCATTTTGATGATTCTCATTACATTTTGGGTGTTTTATTTAACTTTTGTACAGCTATGGTGTTCCCGGTCAAAAATGACCGGTCATTAGAAATTAATGGGTTAGACTGCAATTGGTGTATAAAATTGGGTTCAGGTACATGCCCATTCATCAGATGGACACACTTCCCCTCCCAGACCCCCACATGCATGTGTGTTTGAGCATACACACACCTCCTCTCCACTTCTTGGCTTCAACAGTAAGAAAAAAAAAAAGTGATCCCCTGCTGATTTTGTACGTTTGCCCACTGACAAAGAAATTATGAGTCTGTAATTTGAATGGTAGGTTTATTTGAACAGTGAGAGACAGAATAACAACAACAAAATCCAGAAAAACGCGTGTCAAAAATGTTATAAAATGATTTGCATTTTAATGAGGGAAATAAGTATTTGACCCCTCTGCAAAACATGACTTAGTACTTGGTGGAAAAACCCTTGTTGGCAATCACAGAGGTCAGACATTTCTTGTAGTTGGCCACCAGGTTTGCACACATCTCAGGAGGGATTTTGTCCCACTCCTCTTTGCAGATCTTCTCCAAGTCATTAAGGTTTTGAGGCTGATGTTTGGCAACTCGAACCTTCAGCTCCCTCCACAGATTTTCTATGGGATTAAGGTCTGGAGACTGGCTAGGCCACTCCAGGACATTAATGTGCTTCTTCTTGAGCCACTCCTTTGTTGCCTTGGCCATGTGTTTTGGGTTATTGTCATGCTGGAATACCCATCCACGACCCATTTTCAATGCCCTGGCTGAGGGAAGGAGGTTCTCACCCAAGATTTGACGGTACATGGCCCCGTCCATCGTCCCTTTGATGCGGTGAATTTGTCCTGGCCCCTTAGCAGAAAAACACCCCCAAAGCATAATGTTTCCACCTCCATGTTTGACGGTTGGGATGGTGTTCTTGGGGTCATAGGCAGCATTCCTCCTCCTCCAAACACGGCAAAATAAGTTGATGCCAAAGAGCTCCATTTTGGTCTCATCTGAACACAACACTTTCACCCAGTTGTCCTCTGAATCATTCAGATATTCATTGGCAAACTTCAGACGGGCATGTATATGTGCTTTCTTGAGCAGGGGGACCTTGCGGGTGCTGCAGGATTTCAGTCCTTCACGGCGTAGTGTGTTACCAATGGTTTTCTTGGTGACTATGGTCCCACCTGCCTTGAGATTGTTGACAAGATCCCCCCATGTAGTTCTGGGCTGATTCCTCACCGTTCACATGATCATTGCAACTCCGCGAGGTGAGATCTTGCATGGAGCCCCAGGCCGAGGGAAATTGACAGTTCTTTTGTGTTTCTTCCATTTGCGAATACTGTTGTCACCTTCTCACCAAGCTGCTTGGCGATGGTCTTGTAGCCCATTTCAGCCTTGTGTAGGTCTACAATCTTGTCCCTGACCTCCTTGGAGAGCTCTTTGGTCTTGGCCATGGTGGAGTGTTTGGAATCTGATTGATTGATTCATTCTGTGGACAGGTGTCTTTTATACAGGTAACAAACTCAGCTCGTTACCTGTATAAAAGACACCTGGGAGCCAGAAATCTTTCTGATTGAGAGGGGGTCAAATACTTATTTTCCTCATTAAAATGCAAATTAATTTATAACATTTTTGACATGCGTTTTTCTGGATTTTTTTATTGTTATTCTGTCTCTCACTGTTCAAATAAACCTACCATTGCAATTATAGACTGATCATTTCTTTGTCAGTGGGCAAACGTACAAATTCAGCAGGGGATCAAATACTTTTTTCCCTCACTGTATAGCAACCCCCACGGGAACCTTTCCCCAATAGAATATTTCCCCCACGGGAACCCCACAGCTGTTGGCATTCTCACAAACAATCGCAACATTGTTTCAATATTATATAGAACTTTTCTCACAGCTCTGGTATATCAAGCTTTTTTGTGGCCTTACTCACAGTTCATTCTGTGGCAGCATAATGACCAAACGTTATACTGTATGTGAGGCTCTTGATCATATCTTTGATAATGACACTGGTGAGGAGGAGAGAGTCCTTGTTAAACTTTGACACACAGTAGCCTGTGATAAATAGCACAATATGTTTCATCTGAGTATTTGTTATAGTCAAAATAATCCATACATTAGGATTTGTTTACTCAAAAACATGTTGTATGAGCTCAGGTCAATGAGGCCAACAGGCCATCAATATCAAATAGAAGTTCAAAATGTGTAATGTTCACAAGAACTTAAGTTGATAAAAAGATCTAACACAATATTAGGTAATAATATATGTATTATTATGGATTTATAATCAGCTATAATGGGGCGGTCATTTTGGACCAGGAACACAGAATTAATTAACATGAAACAAACACAACAGGAGGGTTAAGATTATGTGTTATTGATGAGCACAGTGGGTTACTATCTCCTACTGTATTAAGATGATGTGTTATTGATGAGTACAGTGAGTTACTATCTCCTACTGTATTAAGATGATATGTTATTGACGACGGCATATACACTACATTTTGGTGGATATCAAATCCATGTCGTTCAAAAAGTGATGCTTTTGACTCATCTGTCCATAAAACATTCTTCCAAAAGTCTTGATGATCATCAAGGTGCTTACAGATGCCTATTGGCAAACTTGAGTCTGCTTTTTGGATGACATGGGTTCCATTATGCCTGGTGAAAAACAATCACTGCATTCCACAGTATGAACCTCATACCAAGCATGCCTCATGACTTGGACGACTTGCCTTAATAGAAGAAACCATGAATTCTGCTCTGTATCAGATAATTCTACAGGAGAAAGTCAGGCCATCTGTCTATGAGCTGGAACTGAAGTGGAGCTTCAGTCATGCAGCAAGACAATGATCCAAAATGCACAATGAAGTCTACATGAAAATGTCTAAATAGAAACACATTTTTAGTTTTGGAATGGCCTAGTCAAAGTCCAGACCTAATCCCAATTGAGATGTTATGGCAGGACTTGAAACGAGCAGTTCATGCTTGAAAACCCACAAATGTTACTGAGTTTTAAAGCAGTTCTGCATACAAGAGTGGTCCCAAATTCCTCCACAGCGATGTGAGAGACTGATCAACAACTACAGGAAGAATTTGGTTACAGGCATTGAAGCTAAAGGTGACACAACCAGTTATTCAGTGTGAGGGGGCAATTACTTTATCACACAGGGGAATTGGGTGATTAATAAATTAGTTAAATAATTTAAATTAAAAAAATAAGTATACATTTTTTTCCTTTATTTGTAAACTCAGGTTATCTAACATCAGGTTTTGGTTAAAGATCTGACAACATTCAGTATTAAAAATATGCAAAAATAAATACGTCAGAAAGGGGGAAAATTATTTTTCACAGCACTGTAGATTTTCCCTTTAGTTATATGAAATAGAATGTGTTAGGGTGTTTTTTAAACTCTTACAAAAGAACCGTTCAAATCAGAATTGGAACACACATTATTGTGAAATAATGTAGCCATACATAGTTTCATCTGATGTGGTTTATTGTTACAAACATAGTCATTATTGGAAGGCCTCTCGTCTGCAGCATTGGACAAACAAGTGAGCCACATTCTCTTCTTGCGTTGCCTTAAACAGTTGGTCCTCTTGATGATCAAGAGCCCAGTTCTGAGAAAGATAGCAATTTATTTCACAGACCCGCTGAGATAGATTTTGTTTTGGATATCAAAGTGCAAAAAAAAAGCAATGATGAAAAAAATATATATAATGACACAAGAGTCTCTGTGTCTGATTGTCTAACTCTTCAAACATTTAATAAAAATAAAATAAAAGTTTAAATGCGCATTGGCTCCAATTTCTCACAGTCTGGTGAAACTCAAAGAGAAGAAAGAAAATAACCTCCATTCTTCCGTTTATTAACATCCTTAAATAACACCCTCTAGCTGTAAAGAAAATAATGGAGATTTTTTTTTAACTTCTCCCCCATTTTGTTGTTTGACATTTAAATATTTTCTGTTTAAAGTGTTTTTCAGAACGGAGGATTGCGCTTGTAACCATGGTTGCTGTTTTTCCTTTTTAAAGAGAATTACATCCTCAGTTTGGCAACTTTTTAACAGATTCTGGCTGAAATAGACTCAGGATGTGAGACAAAATGAAAGCCACTGGGGGGAGGTGAGCCTTAGCCTGTCTGTCTGTCTGTCTGTCTGTCTGTCTGTCTGTCTGTCTGTCTGTCTGTCTGTCTGTCTGTCTGTCTGTCTGTCTGTCTGTCTGTCTGTCTGTCTGTCTGTCTGTCTGTCTGTCTGTCTGTCTGCCTGTCTGCCTGTCTGCCTGTCTGCCTGTCTGCCTGTCTGCCTGTCTGTGTATGAGAGCAGCAAATCCGATGTGGTTTGGTAAACAGAGGCTCCAGGGAGTGCTCTCCAGCTGCGTCCCAAATGATACCCTATTCCCTATTTGAAACACTACTGTTGACCAGAGCCCTATAAGCCCTGGTCAAAAATACTGCTCTATATTGGGAATAGGGTACCATTTAGGATACATCATCCGTTAGCATGCAGGCTGCCGGGTACTAGACAGAGCCCTCTGTGATTGTAAATAGTTTAAGCTCAATGAAATCTGCGTAGAAAATGCCACTAAGGCTACATGCCACTCCAAACACTCCAAACACTCTTCAGATGGCTGGACTGGAGCAGAGTAGAGCCTGTGGACCACTCACAGTGACGTTCTATATTCTAATGCCACATCCTTGTGCTGCTGGTGCTGCTGCTGGCCACAAGTAGTCTATCACTGCTGCTGCTGCTGGCCACAAGTAGTCTATCACTGGTGCTGCTGCTGGTCACAAGTAGGCTACCACTGCTGCTGCTGCTGGTCACAAGTAGGCTATCATTGCTGCATCTGCTGGTCACAAGTAGACTATCACTGCTGCTGCTGCTGGTCACTGGGGCAGCTGCTGGCCACAAGTAGGCTATCACTGCTGCTGCTGCTGCTGGTCACTGGTGCAGCTGCTGGCCACAAGTAGGCTATCACTGCTGCTGCTGCTGGTCACAAGTAGGCTATCACTGCTGCTGCTGCTGGTCACTGGTGCAGCTGCTGGCCACAAGTAGGCTATCACTGCTGCTGCTGCTGGCCAGAAGTAGATTATCACTGGTGCTGCTGCTGGTCACATGTAGGCTATCACTGCTGCTGCTGGTCACATGTAGGCTATCACTGCTGCTGCTGGTCACATGTAGCCTATCACTGCTGCATCTGCTGGTCACAAGTAGGCTATCACTGGTGCTGCTGCTGCTGCTGGCTACAAGTAGTCTATCAATGGTGCTGCTGCTGGTCACAAGTAGGCTGTCACTGCTGCATCTGCTGGTCACAAGTAGGATATCACTGCTGCTGCTGCTGGTCACAAGTAGGCTATCACTGCTGCTGCTGCTGGTCACTGGTGCAGCTGCTGGCCACAAGTAGGCTATCACTGCTGCTGCTGGTCACTGGTGCAGCTGCTGGCCACAAGTAGTCTATCACTGCTGCTGCTGCTGGTCACTGGTGCAGCTGCTGGCCACAAGTAGGCTATCACTGCTGCTTCTGCTGGTCACAAGTAGGCTATCACTGCTGCTGCTGCTGGTCACGGGTGCAGCTGCTGGCCACAAGTAGGCTATCACTGCTGCTGCTGCTGGCCAGAAGTAGATTATCACTGGTGCTGCTGCTGGTCACAAGTAGGCTATCACTGCTGCTGGTCACATGTAGGCTATCACTGCTGCTGCTGGTCACATGTAGGCTATTACTGCTGCTGCTGGTCACATGTAGACTATCACTGCTGCATCTGCTGGTCACAAGTAGGCTATCACTGGTGCTGCTGCTGCTGCTGGCCACAAGTAGTCTATCACTGCTGCATCTGCTGGTCACAAGTAGGCTATCACTGCTACTGCTGCTGGTCACAAGTAGGCTATCACTGCTGCTGCTGCTGGTCACTGGTGCAGCTGCTGGCCACAAGTAGGCTATCACTGCTGCTGCTGCTGGTCACATGTAGGCTATCACTGCTGCTTCTGCTGGTCACAAGTAGGCTATCACAGCTGCTGCTGCTGGTCACTGGTGCAGCTGCTGGCCACAAGTAGGCTATCACTGCTGCTGGTCACTGGTGCAGCTGCTGGTCACAAGTAGGCTATCACTGCTGCTGCTGGTCACATGTAGGCTATCACTGCTGCTTCTGCTGGTCACAAGTAGGCTATCACAGCTGCTGCTGCTGGTCACTGGTGCAGCTGCTGGCCGCAAGTAGGCTATCACTGCTGCTGGTCACTGGTGCAGCTGCTGGTCACAAGTAGGCTATCACTGCTGCTGCTGGTGGTCACTGGAGCAGCTGCTGGTCACATGTAGGCTATCACTGCTGCTGCTGGTCACATGTACGCTATCACTGCTGCTTCTGCTGGTCACAAGTAGGCTATCACAGCTGCTGCTGCTGGTCACTGGTGCAGCTGCTGGCCACAAGTAGGCTATCACTGCTGCTGGTCACTGGTGCAGCTACTGGTGACAAGTAGGCTATCACTGCTGCTGCTGGTCACTGGTGCAGCTGCTGGCCACAAGTAGGCTATCACTGCTGCTGCTGCTGGTCACAAGTAGGCTATCACTGCTGCTGCTGCTGGTCACTGGTGCAGCTGCTGGCCACAAGTAGGCTATCACTGCTGCTGCTGCTGTCCACAAGTAGATTATCACTGGTGATGCTGCTGGTCACAAGTAGGCTTCCACTGCTGATGCTGCTGGTAACTGGTGCAGCTGCTGGCCACAAGTAGGCTATCACTGCTGCTGCTGCTGGCCACAAGAAGGCTATCACAGTTGCTGATGCTGGTCACAAGTAGGCTATCACTGCTGCTAGTCATAAGTAGGCTATCACTGTTGGTCACAAGTAGGCCATCACTGCTGCTGCTGCTGGTCACAAGTAGGGTATCGTAATGGTGTTGTTTTAGTTTCTAATGGATTCTGCTGGTCACAAGTAGGGTATCGTAAGATAAGAGCGTCTGCTAAATGACTTAAATGTACATGTAAATGTAAGGGTGTCATTTTAGTTTGTAATGGATTCTGTTTGTTGGGGGGTATGTCAGGACATATTGAGATAAAAGCTGGTGCTAGTACTTTCAATCAAATCAAATCAAATGATGTAGAACACCTGTATTATTGCATGTAATCCGCAAATTAACTTCACAGATATACACAATAGAGTTATGTACATATACTCCTGTGCTAAGAAAGTGCTATTGACGTTATAATTGACAGATTCTAGTATTGAGGGTCTGAAACAGGAATACTAAGAATTCTGCTCAGTTGTCAGAAGACAGGCCCCTCATGATCTGCTTGTTTCTGTTCTTCTACAGGAAACACCTGGCATTTATCTTCATCAGTTGTCTGGACATCCCTCCCTACAAAAGCCAGACTGAAGAGTATCAAATCAACAGCACATTTTTTTCAGAAATGGCAGATCCAATTTTATACAGTTCCACGAGGCCCCTCCTAACTGTTGCTGTGCTGACCCTTCTCTCACTCTGCAGCTATTCACGGCCCCCGCTGAAGCTTCTGAAGATTGTCCTGTCTCTTTTACAGTGCTGGGTAATGTGCTTCTCTTTTGCAACGCTGGGTGATGTGTTCCAATGAGAGAGATCCTAAAGAGACAGAGATCCCTTTGACATGTATAGACAGGGAAACTTTAAGACATGGAAAAACTTGCTTTACAAATTCCCAATAGTGAACTTGAGACAATAAGATTGAGTTTTGACATTTTGCTAGACAGCACTGTCTCTCTCTTTTGCCAGAGTCAGGGTGATGTGCTTAACAGAAGCCCCATTTTTACCATCGCTTTGCATTTTAAAACATGTAAGCATCGTACTCATACAACATGTATTTGAATACCAATAATATTCACATTAATTAGCCATTAATTTACTTAATACTTCCTCACCTTATACTGTCATTATGATCATAAATACATTTTTTACTTAACACTTACTTTTTCTTAAAACTGCATTGTTGGTTAAGGGCGTGAAAAGTAATAATTTCACTGTAAGGAGGCTATCACTGCTGCTGCTGCTGCTGCTACCTATTGTATTCAGCGCATGTGACAAATACAATTTATAAATTAAAATCTAAAATAAAATTGTATTAACATCACAGAATGTATTAACATCACCACAGAATGAATTAACATCACAGAATGCATTAACATCACGGAATGTATTAACATGACAGAATGCATTAACATCACAGAATGCATTAACATCTCGGAATGTATTAACGTCACGGAATGCATTAACATCATCACAGAATGTATTAACATCATTACAGAATGTATTAATATCACTGAATGTCTTAAAATCACAGAATGAATTAACATCACAGAATGTATTAACATCATCACAGACATCATCACAGAATGTATTAACATCATCAAAGAATGTATTAACATCACGGAATGAATTAACAAAAAGGAATGTATAAACATCATCACAGAATGCATCAACATCATCACAGAATGTATTAACATCATCACATAATGTATTAGCATCACAGAATGCATTAACATCACAGAATTCATTAACATCATCACATAATGCATTAACATCACGGAATGAATTAACAAAAAGGAATGTATAAACATCATCACAGAATGCATCAACATCATCACAGAATGTATTAACATCATCACAGAATGTATTAGCATCACAGAATGCATTAACATCACAGAATTCATTAACATCACGGAATGTATTTTCATCACGGAATGCATTAACATCATCACAGAATGTATTAACATCATTACAGAATGTATTAACATCACGGAATGTATTAACATCATCACATAATGTATTAATATCATCACAGAATGCATCAACATCATCACGGAATGTATTAACATCATCACAGAATGTATTAACATCATCACAGAATGCATTAACATCACGGAATGTATTAACAAAACAGAATGTATTAACATCATCACAGAATGTATTAATATCATCACAGAATGCATCAACATAATCACAGAATGTATTAACATCATCACATAATGTATTAACATCATTACAGAATGTATTAACATCAGGGAATGTATTAACAAAACAGAAAATATTAACATCATAACAGAATGTATTAACATCACAAAATGTATTAACATCACAGAATGTATTAACAAAACGGAATGTATTAACATAACAGAATTTATTAACATCATCACAGAATGCATTAACATCATCACAGAATGTATTAACATAACAGATTGTATTAACAGCATCACAGAATGTATTAACATCATCAAAGAATGTATTAACATCATCACAGAATGTATTAACATTACGGAATTTATTAACACCATCAAATAATTGATTTACATCATCAAAGAATGTATTAACGTCACTGAATGTATTAACATCAGCACAGAATGTTTTTACATCACAGAAAGCATCAACATCATCACAGAATGTAATAACATCACAGAATGTATTAACGTCAAAACAGAATGTATTAACATAACAGAAAGTATTGACATCACAGAATGTATTATCTTCATCAAAGAATGGATTAACATCACAGAATGTATTAACATCATCACAGAATGTATTAACATCATCACATAATGTATTAACAGCAAAGAATGTATTAACATCATCACAGAATGTATTAACATCATCAAAGAATGTATTAACATCATCACAGAATGTATTAACATCATCACAGAATGTATTAACATCATCATAGAATGTATTATCATCACATAATACATCAATATCATCACCGAATGTACTAACATCAGAGAATGTGTTAACATCATCACAGAATGTATTAACATCATCACTGAATGTATTAGAATCACATAATGTATTAAAATCACAGATTGTGTTAACATCATCACATAATGTATTAACATCATCACAGAATGTATTAACATCATCACATAATGTATTATCATCACAGAATGTATTAACATCATCACGGAATGTATTACCATCACAGAATGTATTAACATCATCACAGAATGAATTAACATCATCACAGAATGTATTAACATCATCATAGAATGTATTATCATCACATAATACATCAATATCATCACCGAATGTACTAACATCACAGAATGTGTTAACATCATCACATAATGTATTATCATCATCGCAGAATGTATTAACATCACAGAATGCATCAACATCATCATAGGATGTAATAACATCACAGAATGTATTAACATCAGAGATTGCATTAACATTTACAGAATATATTAACATCACAGAACGTATTAACATCATCACAGAATGTATTAACATCATCACAGTATGTATTCACATCACAGAATGCATTAACATCACAGAATGTATTAACTTCATCACTGAATGTGTTAACATCATCACTGAATGTATAAACATCATCACATAATGTATTGACATCACAGAATGTATTAACATCGTCACAGAATGTATTAACAGCACAGAATGTATTAACATCATCACAGAACGTATTGACAATATCAAAGAATGTATTAACATCATCACAGAATGTATTAACATCACAGAATGTATTAACATCATCACAGAATGCATCAACAACATCACAGAATGTATTAACATCACAGATTGCATTAACATCACAGAATGCATTAACATCACAGAATGCATCATGGAATGTATTAACATCACAGAATGCATTAACATCACAGAATGCATTAACATCATGGAATGTATTAACATAACAGAATGTATGAACATCATCACAGAATGTATTAAAATCATCACAGAATGTAATAACATCATCACGGAATGCATCAACATCATCACAGAATGTATTAACATCACTGAATGTATTAAAATCACAGAATGTATTAACACCCTCACAGAATGTATTAACATCATTACAGAATGTATTAACATCACGGAATGTATTAACATCATCATGGAATGTATTAACATCACAAAATGTATTAACATCACAGAATGTATTAACAAAACGGAATGTATTAACATAACATAATGTATTAACATCATCACAGAATGCATTAACATCATCACAGAATGTATTAACATCATCACAGAATGTATTAACATCACAGAATGTATTAACATCATCACAGAATGTATTAACATCATCACAGAATGTATTAACATCATCACAGAATTCATCAACACCATCACAGAATGTATTAACAACATCACATAAAGTATTAACATCATCACAGAATGCATGAAAATCAGGGAATGTATTAACAAAACGGAATGTATTAACATCATCACAGAATGTATTGACATCATCACAGAATGTATTGACATCATCACAGAATGTAATACCATCATAACAGAATGCATCAACATCATCACAGAATGTATTAACATCACTGAATGTTTTAAAATCACAGAATGTATTAACACCATCACAGAATGTATTAACATCATCACAGAATGTATTAACATCATCACAGAATGTATTATCATCACAGAATGCATTAACATCATCACAGAATGTATTAACATCACGGAATGTATTAACATCATCACAGAATGTATTAACATCATCACAGAATGCATCATCCTCACAGAATGTATTAACATCACAGAATGTATTAACTTCATCACAGAATGTATTAACATCACGGAATGCATTAAGCCTCTACCTTGTTATGCCACTGCTATTGTAATGATTTGTATGTTCTTAGTTGTGGGAATGTGTGACATGGATATATTTTGTGTCCATCCTACAATGTAGTACTGTATATGCACATCATAGGTTACATCCACATTATCTGTATCCCAAAAAGGGTGTGTAAACAGCAGCTCAATTGGATATTATGTTTTTAAATGGAAAACAGGGAGGAGCTGTGTGTTGCCTGGCAGCTCCTGTTACATAAGATAGGAGCTGTGTGTTACCTGGCAGCTCCTGTATTATAAGATAGGAGCTGTGTGTTGCCTGGCAGCTCCTGTTACATAAGATAGGAGCTGTGTGTTACTTGGCAGGTCCTGTATTATAAGATAGGAGCTGTGTGTTACCTGGCAGCTCCTGTATTATAAGATAGGAGCTGTGTGCTGCCTGGCAGCTCCTGTATTATAAGATAGGAGCTGTGTGCTGCCTGGCAGCTACTGTATTCTAAGATAGGAGCTGTGTGCTGCCTGGCAGCTACTGTATTCTAAGATAGGAGCTGTGTGTTGCCTGGCAGCTCCTGTATTATAAGATAGGAGCTGTGTGATGCCTGGCAGCTCCTGTTACATAAGATAGGAGCTGTGTGCTGCCTGGCAGCTCCTGTATTATAAGATAGGAGCTGTGTGCTGCCTGGCAGCTACTGTATTCTAAGATAGGAGCTGTGTGTTACCTGGCAGCTCCTGTATTATAAGATAGGAGCTGTGTGCTGCCTGGCAGCTACTGTATTCTAAGATAGGAGCTGTGTGCTGCCTGGCAGCTACTGTATTCTAAGATAGGAGCTGTGTGCTGCCTGGCAGCTCCTGTATTATAAGATAGGAGCTGTGTGTTGCCTGGCAGCTCCTGTTCTTTAAGATAGGAGACAGATACTAGAAGTGAAGAGCCAATAGTGTAATGAGCATTGAAGCAAAAATGCAGCAAGGGAATCTGTCCAGGAATCAAAGTACTGACAAGTTGAAGGGAAGGTTTTAAATGCATAAACACACCCAGTATTTCTCCCAGACCCCGGGGTCCCGGGGTTGGAGGAGTGCAGCCTAATCGAATTCCACGATGCTATTTTCAAGCTCAACCTGCACGCATGTAAACCACAGTTTTGCAGGTATACTGTGCTCCCTTCAAAGAGTACAGTCACCTTTTGACCCAGTTGGATAACCACACGTTCATAACCCTGCAGGTTATATCTCCACACACACACACACACACACACACACACACACACACACACACACACACACACACACACACACACACACACACACACACACACACAATACCTTGAAAAATAAGTAGAATTCCTATCCGATCCTCCAGAGATCCAGACTACAGTACGATAGAGATGATTCAAAACCAGAAGAGAAGCTTCAGGGTTCCGCTCAGACTGTGATGGTTCCATATAGTATTATCCTGCAATCATCAAGGCCAAATAATAGATTCTGGGGCAGTTGTGGACATGGGGGCGAATAGACATGTATTCAGTTTTAAATGAACATGTTTTATCTACTCATGATTATATGTAAATCAACAGCCCGTGGAAACCACAATCATTCTCCATCTTTGACTTTTCAGCATTAATTTAGCTAAAGAGCCTTACACTGCAACATTTCCTAGAGACAGTCATTGTTTTATTTACCTCCACATAATTAGGTTACATTGACCTAGTTCCCAAAGCCATATTCCTTTCTCCTGATGGAAACTGTCAAACATGACTCTGATATGCCTGCTGATAAGTGATAGGTGAGATGAAAGTCAATGATATTTTGAGGGAAAACGATTACAATTAAAAAACCAGCAGAAAGACAAGTATCAGAGATAATGATTGATTAAATAAAAGTTATCTTTGGCAATTATTCCTTGCTGTTCTTATCAGGAATAATATGACCGTAGAGCCGCCGTGCAGAATAATGATGAGTCTGTGACGTTTGCCTCTCCTTGCCTTGTCCTTCTAAACGCTTAGCAGAAATATAAACAAACCATACAGAATGCATCATCCTCAAGGAGCCACAATAGCCAATAATCCAGACTCAGGTTAGGCAACATTGAAGTAGCATGACGAAATAGGCTTTGGTCGAAAGTTGACCCCTTTAACATGCCGAATTCCAATTTCCAACACTTGTGTACTTCACTATAATTTAGTATTCCTTTCTTCATTGCAGTGGTCACTCACAGCCTATACTCTGCACGTCATGTCATCCCTTGTGCTTGGTCCAGATTTCTGATGCTTATGATCACATCAGAGTGAACGCATGGGCACTGCCAGGGGGATACCAGTCCAAAGGTTTACTACTGAACTGAATGATGATGTATGCTGGGACTTCACAGCACCTGCTGGGACCCAGATGTGATGTGGCTGGTTTTTACAGAGTGGCTTGTGGAGCAATACCTCAGGGGTTTCTTACCACAGCTGGGGAGAGTTGAGGCTTCTGCCTGATTGGCACTGCACATCTATCTAAGCTACTGCTCTCTGGTTTAGGCTACTTTTAAATATTGGTATGTTGTAGGTGTAGAAAATGTGCATGAATGTGGGAATTGGAATGCATCAGAATGGTAGAGAAATGACTTTCTTAATTTAACTAGGCAAGTCAATTAAGAACACAGTTTTATTTACAATGACAGCCTACCAGGGAACAGTGGGTTAACTGCCTTTTTCAGGGCAGAACAACAGATTCAGGGACAGAACAACTCGGCTACCTGCCACCCCCACACTCTAACCACTAGGCTACCTGCCGCCACCACACTCTAACCACTAGGCTACCTGCCGCCACTACACTCTAACCACTAGGCTACCTGCCGCCCCTACACTCTAACCACTCGGCTACCTGCCGCCCCTCCACTCTAACCACTAGGCTACCTGCCGCCCCTACACTCTAACCACTAGGCTACCTGCCGCCCCTACACTCTAACCACTAGGCTACCTGCCGCCCCTACACTCTAACCGCTAGGCTACCTGCCGCCCCTACACTCTAACCACTAGGCTACCTGCCGCCCCTACACTCTAACCGCTAGGCTACCTGCCGCCCCTACACTCTAACCGCTAGGCTACCTGCCGCCCCTACACTCTAACCGCTAGGCTACCTGCCGCCCCTACACTCTAACCGCTAGACTACCTGCCGCCCCTACACTCTAACCGCTAGGCTACCTGCCGCCCCTACACTCTAACCGCTAGGCTACCTGCCGCCCCTACACTCTAACCACTAGGCTACCTGCCGCTCCTACACTCTAACCACTCGGCTACCTGCCGCCCCTACACTCTAACCACTAGGCTACCTGCCTTACTCAGTAACTGGTTCCATTTAACTGTTAAAGCAGCTCTCTTATAACAGCATGCCAGATGTGTTTGGCATATTTTTATTCTAGTTAGTCTCTGGGTTATGTTTGTAGAATGTGATTTGAAATGTAACATTTTGCAAACTGGAGTAGGTCCAGGGTGTCTAGGATGATGGTGTTCATGTGTGCCATTACCAGCCTTTCAAAGCATTTCATGACTATAGATAGTTGTTATTGGGCACAGAGGGACTATGGCGGTCTGTTTGCAACAAGTTTTATATTACAGACTGGGTCAGGGATGGGTTATGATATATTCTATGATAGGCTTGTATAGAATCTGTTCGAGGCTTTGTTGGATAACCAGTAGAACTAGTCCTGAACTGTTGAATCCTTTGGTGCACCATATTCATAACACAAAGGCTGTGTTCCAAATCGAGAGCTTGGTTCTATCTGCAAAAAAAAAAGAAGATGATTCTGAGATAATTGGCTTTAAAGTTCCCGAACCCTCATTGGTTTGAATGGTGTCAGCTATATTTACGTTGTATTTTTTTTAACTTAATAACATTAATTAAGTTATTTAGAGTACTATAAAGGTAGAGCACATTGAACAGAACATGGCTATGTCAATAACTCCATTTTGACAAAAAATGCACCTTATTCCCACATTGTGCACATTCATAATGCACCCTATGGGCCCTGGTCAGATGTAGTGCACTATATAAGGAATAGTGTGCAATTTGGGATGCACACAACATTTCAGTCACACTGCCATGGTTTCTGTGTTTCTCTGTTTCATTTAAACGGAGCGGAACATTCAACTCATTTTGATTGAAGTGTTTGGGTAAACCAGTTCCATCTAGCATTTAATATCAGAGACCGGAGCAAAGATAGATCAATGCTTCGGGTGAAATGACAGAAAACAGAGCAGAAAAGGGGCACGATAATGATCGGGAGTTGTGACACTTTAAGACAGCACCACGTAGCCTACTAATTGTTTATTGTAGGTGACATAGCGTAGATAAACTGATGTGAGGTGGTGAGTAACCAAGCAGGAAGTTGGGAGGAAGGGAAAACCCCCACCATGACCTGTCATTTGCCGTGAATGTTGCCCGCAGCGACCTAGAGGCTCAGCCTGGTAAAACAGACATTTGCCTGGAGGCCATTTTTCAGATATTCCCCAACATTTTTTTTTCTTCTTCATTTTAAGAAAAAAATCTTTCTGAATCTAATGCCACTAAATTCACTAGAACAGATTGTTGGACTTGTAAGTTATCTTGTTTTTATTGGAAATCAGGGCAAGGCGAGATATTGTGTAAGTAATAAGATATGTGAGCTCTTGCTGAGCTTTTTAACACCTAACACTGCCAATACCAGACTGCACTGCCATGTTGTCAACACTGCCATGGATCATTTCAATGTTCTAGCACCTTGATACACACTTTGAGGAACATTTGTATTACTATAGTTGGAATATGTTGTATGTGGTTGAAATATGTTATTTGTGATATAATGGATAACTGTGGCAAGATCATCAGAATTAGGACTGCCCATCTTTGATTGTACAAGGGTCACTCTTGAATTGTGGTGACATTTGTGTCCCTTTGTAACCATGAAAAACACTTGAACATTAAAAATGTTTATACATAATACGTGTTTTTTTTTTAAATATTGGACTGTTAATCAATGATAAAACATAACGCAAGTCCTGTATCCTGCAATACTTTATGTAAATATCTATTCACTGTTCCCTTTGTGTTTACAAAGCTTTACTACACCAGCTTCTGAGTTACCTAACTTCATTGCTAAATATTCCTGTGTGGCTCAGTTGGTAGAGCAGGGTGTTTGCAACGCCAGGGTTGTGGGTTCGATTCCCACGGGGGACCATTACGGAAAAAAATGTATGCATTCACTACTGTAAGTCGCTCTGGATAAGAGCATCTGCTAAATGACTAAAATGTAAATATAAAAACATGAGATAACAAAACCTGTTCACATGGTTGGTCAACTCTTGAGGTTCCTTGGTTTTTCTACCTAACTGGATACATCTGTTTTTTAGTTTTAATGCACCTCATTGCTGGAACCAACTACAAAATATATCACAATTGGATGTTCCGATCCCACTCAGGCAATTGAAAATATTGATTGGGGCCCTTCTTATTGAGGAATGTATATGTTTTTCTTGAATATTTGTGTTGTACTGTATTTGACTTGTTTTATATGCTATTAGATTTGTTTATTTCTCATTGGTGAGTCTCTGCTTAAATAAAGGGCTGTTTTGCTCAATGGGGGCGGGCTGGGCTTTGTTTCTCAATGGGGGCGGGCTGGGGGTACATTTCTCCCAGCTAATGCGGCTGATTGTTCAATCCTTTCACACGCTCCACTTAGGCAGGCAGGCAGCAGGCAGGCAGGCAATCATGTTCATGTGGAGGCAGAGAGGCAGAGAGCTACAGAGATCGATGGCTCAGCTTTGCACATTCCGCTGGGCTGGTTGAGGACCTCTCTGGACCATATCAACCTGACAGAGAGGAGGCTGAAGCTGAGGACCTCTCTGGACCATATCAACCTGACAGAGAGGAGGCTGAAGCTGAGGACCTCTCTGGACCATATCAACCTGACAGAGAGGAGGCTGAAGCTGAGGACCTCTCTGGACCATATCAACCTGACAGAGAGGAGGCTGAAGCTGAGGACCTCTCTGGACCATATCAACCTGACAGAGAGGAGGCTGAAGCTGAGGACCTCTCTGGACCATATCAAATGAAACCAAATTCTATTTGTGACATGCTTCGTAAAACAACAGGTTTAGACTAAAAGTGAAATGATTATTATTATTTTCCAACAGTGCAGAGAGTAAAATATAGATTAAAATAAAACAATACAAAATAGAAATAGTTACACGAGGAATAAATAAATACAGAATGAATAATGAATAAATAAAAACTATATATTTAACTCTTATTTTACCAGGTAAGTTGACTGAGAACACATTCACATTTACAGCAACGACCTGGGGAATAGTTACAGGGGAGAGGAGGGGGATGAATGAGCCAATTGTAAGCTGGGGATGATTAGGCGACTGTGATGGTATGAGGTCCAGATTGGGAATTTAGCTAGAACACCAGGGTTAACACCCCTACTCTCACAATAAGTGCCATGGGATTATTAGTAATCACAGAGAGTCAGTACACCCCTTTAACAGCCCATCTGAAAGACAACACCCGGCAGAAAGAGTTTCTCCTACTGTCCCTTCGAAAAACATCCAGCAGCATCTGGTCTCCCATCCAGGGACCAACCAGGACCAACCCTGCTTAGCTTCAGAGGCAGGGTGGTATGCTGCTGGTCAATGTGCAGGGGTACGAGGTAATTTAGGTGGCTATGTACATAAAGGTAAGGGTAAAACGACTAGGCAACAGGATAGATAAACAGTATCAGCAGCATAAGTGGTGAGTGTGAAAGTGTGTGTGTGTGTGTGTGTGTGTTAGAGAGAGAGAGAGAGAGAGTGTGTGTGTGTGTGTGTGTGTGTGTGTGTCTGTGTGTGTGTGTGTTAGAGAGTGTGTGTGTGTGTGTGGCATCTGTATGCATGTGTGCTCCTTTTATGTGTGTGTGGGCATATGTAGTGTATGTGTGAGTGCAAGAGAGTTAGTAAAAAAAATGGTCAGTGCAGGTAGTCTGGGTATCCATTTGATTAGCTATTTACCAGTCTTGTTTTGCAGTATTATGGCTTGGAGGTAGAAGCTGTTCAGGGCCCTCTTGGTTCCAGACTTGGTGCACTGGTACCACTTGCTGTGCTGTAGCAAAGAGAACAGTCTATGGCTTGGGTGGCTGGAGTCTTTGACATTTTTTGGGGGCCTACCTCTGACACCGCCTGGTATAGAGGCCCTGGATGGCAGGGAGCTCGGCCTCAGTGATGTACTGGGCCGTACTCACCACCCTCTGTAACACCTTGCAGTTGATGTACCAAGCGGTGATGCAGCCAGTCAAGATGCTCTCAATGGCGCAGCTTTAGAACTTTTAACTACCTGAGGGCCAATGCCAAATCTTTTCAGCCTCCTGAGGGCGAAGAGGTGTTGTTGTTTTTTTCTCCACGACTGTGTTGGTGTGTGTTAATTGTTCATTCCTTAGTGATGTAGACACCGTGTTCAATATAGTGGATGTGTAGTTGCCGACCCCCCGCCTGAGGGCGGCCCGTCAAGAAGTCCAGGATCGAGTTGCAGTGGGAGGTGTTCAGTCTCATGGTTCTGAGTTTGGTGATGAGCTTGAAGGGGACTATGGTGTTAAATGCAGAGCTGTAGTCAATGAACAGCATTCTTACACAGGTGTTCCTTTTGTCCAAGTGGGTGAGTGCAGTGTGGAGAGCAATAGAGATTGTATCATCAGTGGATCTGGGTGTCTGGGATGATGGTGTTGATGTGAGCCATTACCAGCCTTCAAAGTATTTCATGGCTATATATAGTCGTTCTTGGGCACAGGGACTATGGTGGTCTGTTTGAAACAAGTTGGTATTAGAGACTGAGTTGGGGATAGGTTGAAAATGTCAATGAAGACACTTGTATGAAGCCTTTGAATCCTTCTGGCCCCGCGGCCTTGCAAATGTTCACCTGTTTAAAAGTCTTGCTCACATCGGCTATGGAGAGGAAGATCACACAGTCATCCAGAAAAGCTGGTGCTCTCATGCATGGTTCTGTGATGCTTGCCTCGAAGCGAGCACTGAAGGAATTTAGCTCATCTGTTAGGCTTGCGTCACTGGGATAGTGATGGATGCTAAGCTACAGCACTGTTTCGCTAGCACAGAATGGAATATGTTCCAGGATTCACCTGATAACATTGAGGAGTTTACCACATCAGTCACTGGCTTCAATAATAAGTTCATCGACGACATCGTCCCACAAGCAAGAGGCACCATGAAGACCAAGTATCTCTCCAAACAGGTGAGGAACAAAGTTGTGGAGAAGTACAGACCAGGGTTGGGTTATAAAAAAATATCTGTAACTTTGAACATAGCACGGAGCACCATTATATCAATTATTTAAAAAATTAAAGAATATGGCAACACAACAAACCTGCCAAGAGAGGGTCGTCCACCAAAACTCACAGACCAGGTAAGGAGGGCATTAATCAGAGAGGCAACAAAGTGAACAAAGATAACACCGAAGCAGCTACTAAGCTCCACAGCGGAGTTTGGAGCATATGTCCATAGGACCACTTTAAGTTGTACACTCCACAGAGCTGGGCTTTAGGGAAGAGTGGCCAGAAAAAAGTCAGACACATTTGGTGTTCGCCAAAAGGCATGTGGAAGACTCCACAAATATATAAAAGAAGGTACTCTGGTCGGATGAGACTAAAATTGAGCTTTTTGGTCATCAAGGAAAACGCTATGTCTGGCGCAAACCCAACACCTCTCATCACCCCGAGAACAACATCCCACAGTGAAGCATGGTGGTGGCAGCATCGTGCTGTGGGGATGTTTTTCATCAACAGGGACTGGGAAACTGGTCAGAATTGAAGGAATGATGGAGGGAGCTAAATGCAGTTTCAGTCTTCCAGAGAGTTGAGACTGTGTCATAGTCCGTGTATGTAGGTGGCAGGGAAGTCAGGCGCAGGAGAAAACAGAGTGGTTTAAAAAATTGAATATTTATTTCCAAAACCAACGTAGAAAAGAATCCGGGTAAAACAATAACCCATCGCACACCGATATAGAAACAACACGTACATAACAAACAAACAATCACCGACAGAGAAATGAGGGGAATCAGAGGGTTAAATACACAACATATAATTACTGGGATATGAAACAGGTGTGTAAAGAGACCAGACAAAACCAATGGAAAATGAAAAACTGATCAATGGTGGCTAGAAGGCCGGTGACGTCGACCGCCGAACACCACCCGAACAAGGAGGGGCATCAACTTCAGTAGAAGTTGTGACAGTACCCCCCCTGACGTGCGGCTCCAGCGGTGCGTCGACACCGGCCTCGGGGACGACCCGGAGGGCGAGGCGCCGGGCGATCCGGATGGAGACGATGGAACTCGCTCAGCATGGAAGGATCTAACATGTCCTCCACTGGAACCCAGCATCTCTCCTCCGGACCGTACCCCTCCCAGTCCACGAGGTACTGAAGACCCCTCGCCCGATGGCTCGAATCCAGGATGGATCGAACGGAGTACGCCGGGGCCCCCTCAATGTCCAGAGGGGGCGGAGGAACCTCCCGCACCTCGGCCTCCTTGAGCAGGCCAGCCACCACCGGCCTGAGGAGAGACACATGGAACGAGGGGTTAATGCGGTAATTGGGGGGAAGCTTTAACCTATAACATACCTTGTTCAATCTCCTCAGGACTTTAAACGGCCCCACAAACCGCGGACTCAGCTTCCGGCAGGGCAAGCGGAGGGGCAGGTTTCGGGTCGAGAGCCAGACCCTGTCCCCCGGTGCAAACACCGGGGCCTCACTGCGGCGACGGTCTGCACCAGCTTTTTGACGTCGTACGGTGCGCTGAAGGCGGACATGAGCTGCGTCCCAGGTCTCCTCCGCGCGCCAGAACCAGTGGTCCACCGCAGGAGCCTCGGTCTGGCTCTGATGCCAAGGGGCCAGAACCGGCTGATAACCTAACACACACTGAAACGGAGTGAGGTTATTGGAGGAGTGGCGGAGCGAGTTCTGAGCCATCTCTGCCCAGGGCACAAACTCTGCCCACTCCCCCGGCCGATCCTGGCAATAAGACCTCAGAAACCTACCCACATCCTGATTAACTCTCTCCACCTGCCCGTTACTTTCGGGGTGAAAACCCGAGGTAAGGCTAACCGAGATCCCCAGACGTTCCATGAACGCCTTCCAAACCCTTGATGTGAACTGGGGTCCTCGATCAGACACTATATCCTCAGGCACCCCGTAGTGCTGAAAGACATGTGTAAACAGAGCCTCCGCCGTCTGTAGGGCCGTAGGGAGACCGGGCAAAGGGAGGAGACGACAGGACTTAGAAAAGCGGTCCACAACGACCAGGATCGTGGTGTTACCTTGTGATGGTGGAAGATCGGTTATAAAATCCACCGACAAGTGCGACCACGGCCGCTGTGGAACGGGTAAGGGTTGTAACTTACCCCTGGTTAGGTGTCTAGGAGCCTTGCACTGGGTGCACACCGAGCAGGAGGAAACATAAACCCTCACGTCCTTAGCTAAGGTGGGCCACCAGTATTTCCCACTAAGACAGCGCATTGTCCGACCAATCCCAGGATGACCAGAGGAGGGTGACGTGTGAGCCCAGTAGATCAATCGGTCGCGGACAGCGGACGGAACGTACAGACGCCCAGCTGGACACTGAGGGGGAACAGGCTCTGCACGTGACGCCCGCTCAATGTCCGCGTCCAGCTCCCAGACCACTGGTGCCACCAAACAAGAGGCTGGGATGATGGGAGTGGGTTCCATGGACCGCTCCTCTGTGTCATACAGCCGGGACAGTGCGTCTGCCTTGACGTTCTGGGAACCTGGTCTATAAGAGAGGGTAAACACAAAATGGGTGAAAAACATGGCCCACCTTCCCTGGCGAGGATTCAGTCTCCTCGCCTCCCGGATGTACTCCAGATTGCGGTGGTCAGTCTTGATGAGAAAAGGGTGTTTAGCCCCCTCAAGCCAGTGTCTCCATACTGTCAGAGCATTGACGACAGCCAACAGCTCCCTGTCCCCCACATCATAGTTTTGCTCCGCCGGGCTGAGCTTCTTCGAGAAGAAGGCACAGGGGCGGAGCTTAGGTGGCGTACCTGAACGCTGAGAGAGCACAGCTCCTATCCCAGCCTCAGATGCGTCCACCTCCACTATGAATTGCAGAGAGGGATCCGGATGACCCAACACAGGAGCCGAGGTAAACAGAGCCTTCAGTTTCCTAAACGCCCTATCCGCCCCAGCTGACCACTGCAAGCGCACCGGACCCCCCTTCAGCAGCGAGGTAATGGGAGCAGCTATCTAACCAAAACCCCGGATAAATCTCCGGTAGTAATTGGCAAACCCTAAAAATCGCTGCACCTCCTTTACCGTGGTGGGAGTCGGCCAATTACGCACAGCTGTAATACGGTCACTCTCCATCTCCACTCCTGACGTAGATAGGCGATATCCTAAGAAAGAGACGGACTGTTTAAAGAACAAGCATTTCTCAGCCTTGACATACAGGTCATGCTCCAACAGGCGACCAAGCACTTTGCGCACCAGGGACACATGCTCGGCGCGTGTAGCGGAGTAAATCAGAATGTCATCGATATACACCACTACACCCTGCCCGTGCAGGTCCCTGAAAATCTCATAGACAAAAGATTGGAAGACTGATGGAGCATTTTTTAACCCATACGGCATGACAAGGTACTCGTAATGCCCTGAGGTGGTACTAAATGCCGTCTTCCACTCGTCTCCATCTCGGATACGCACCAGGTAATACGCACTCCTGAGATCCATTTTTGTGAAGAAGCGCGCGCCGTGCATTAATTCAATCACCGGGGCAATCAGAGGTAGCGGGTAACTGTACCCCACTGTAATTTTATTAAGACCTCGATAATCAATGCACGGTCGCAGACCCCCATCCTTCTTCTTCACAAAAAAGAAACTCGAGGAGACGGGTGAGATGGAGGGCCTTATGTATCCCTGACGCAGGGATTCGGAAACATATGTCTCCATAGCCACCGTCACCGCTTGCGACAGGGGATACACGTGACTCTTGGGAAGTGCAGTGTCTGCCATGAGATTTATTGCACAATCCCCCTGTCGATGAGGTGGTAATTGAGTCGCCTTCTTTTTACAGAAGGCGAGAGCCAAATCGGCATATTCAGGGGGAATGTGCACGGTGGAGACCTGGTCTGGACTTTCCACCGTAGTAGCACCAACGGAAACCCCTACACACCTACCTGAACACTCTCGCGACCACCCCGTAAGAGCCCTCTGTGGCCAAGAAAAAGTGGGGTTATGACTAGTTAACCAGGGAAGACCCAGCACCACCGGATACGCAGGAGTGTCGATAAGGAAAAGACTAATTTTCTCCTTGTGACCCCCCTGCGTAACCATAGTCAATGGAGCCGTGGCCTCTCTAATCAACCCTGACCCTAATGGTCGACTATCTAAGGTGTGAATGGGAAAAGGTACTTTCACCGGTACAATATGGATCCCTAAACTATGAGCCAACGTTTGATCAATAAAGTTCCCAGCCGCGCCTGAATCTACTAGTGCCTTATGCTGGGAATGAGGGGAAAAATCAGGAAAAGTGACAGACACAAATATATGAGCAACAGAGGGCTCTGGATGAGAATGGTGCCTACTCACCTGGGGTGGCGCCAGAGCGCCCTGCCTGTTACCTCGATTCCCAGAAGAACCTGCCCGGCACCGACCAGCAGTGTGTCCTCTGCGGTCACTGACGGTACGCGAGCGGGAACTCCCTCCGGTCTCCCTGTGCACCCTCTCTCCTGGCTCCATGGTTATAGGAGAGGGGGTGCAGGAGGATGAAACCACCAGACCCCGATCTGGACGTCCACGAGCAGCCAGCCCGTTGTCCAACTGGATGGACAGATCCACCAGCTGGTCGAAGGTTAGGGTGGTGTCTCTACAGGCCAGCTCCCGACGGACGTCCTCCCACAGACTGCAGCGATAATGATCTATCAGGGCCCCATGATTCCATCCTGCACCGGATGCCAGGGTCCTGAACTCCAATGCGAAATCCTGGGCGTTCCTCGTCTCCTGCCTCAGATGGTAGAGGCGCTCACCCGCCGCTCTGCCCTCAGGTGGATGGTCGAAGACTGCCCGGAAACGGAGGATGAACTCCTCATATCGGTCCAACGCCGTATCTCCTCCTTCAATCATAGTGCTGGCCCATTCCAGGGCTCTCCCGGTGAGGCACGAGACGAGGGCGAAAATCTTCTCTCGGTCTGATGGTACTGGGTGGACCGTGGCCAGAGAAAGTTCTAATTGGAGCTGGAAACCCCGGCAGTTGGCAGTACTTCCGTCATAACCCCGAGGCATGGCTAGACGGATACCACCCGGTTCAGGTTGACAAGGGGTGTTTTGGATTGACCCCGGTTGGGCTGGTGGAGGCGCTGGCTGAATCTCCCGTCTCTCTAAGCGGTCCATCAGCTGAACAGCGCGATCCATAGCAGCGCATAGATGTAATAGTCTCTCTGCATTCTTCTGGATGCGCTCCTCCACCTCCCTGTCCGGGATCTCTTCTCCTGCTGACTTCAAAAAATTGGTCGGTGATTCTGTCATAGTCCGTGTATGTAGGTGGCAGGGAAGTCAGGCGCAGGAGAAAACAGAGTGGTTTAAAAAATGGAATATTTACTTCCAAAACCAACGTAGAAAAGAATCCAGGTAAAACAATAACCCGTCGCACACCGATATAGAAACAACATGTACATAACAAACAAACAATCACCGACAGAGAAATGAGGGGAATCAGAGGGTTAAATGCACAACATATAATTACTGGGATATGAAACAGGTGTGTAAAGAGACCAGACAAAACCAATGGAAAATTAAAAACTGATCAATGGTGGCTAGAAGGCCGGTGACGTCGACTGCCGAACACCACCCGAACAAGGAGGGGCATCAACTTCAGTAGAAGTCGTGACAGACTGGGATGGAGGATCACCTTCCAGCAGGACAATGACCCTAAGCATACTGCTAAAGCAATACTCGAGTGGTTTAAAGGGAAACATTCAAATATCTTGGAATGGCCTATTCAAAGCCCAGACCTAAATCCAATTGAGGATCTGTGGTATAACTTAAAGATTGCTGTACACCAGCGCAACCTTCCAACTTGAAGGAGCTGGAGCAGTTTTGCCTTGAAGAATGGGAAAAAAATCCCGGTGGCTAGATGTGCCAAGCTCATGGAGACATACCCCAAGAGACTTGCAGCTGTAATTTCTGCAAAAGGTGGCTCTACAAAGTTTTGACATTAGGGGGTGAATACTTATGCACGCTCAAGTTTTCCGTTTTTTTGTCTTATTTCTTGTTTGGTTCACAATAAAAAATATTTTGCATCTTCAAAGTGGTAGGCATGTTGTGTAAATGAAATGATACAAACCCCCCAAAAATCTATTTTATTTCCAGGTTGTAAGGCAACAAAATAGGAAAAATGCCAAGGGGGGTGAATACTTTCGCAAGCCACTGTAACTGCAACTCTTTATTAAGTGCTGCAATCATTTCAGTCACTGTGGTAAATGACGTGTATTGTATTGAGTCATCCGCATACATACAGTTGAAGTCGGAAGTTTACATACACCATTGCCAAATACATTTAAACTCAGTTTTTCACAATTCCTGACATTTAATCATAGTAACAATTCCATGTCTTAGGTCAGAAAGGATCACCACTTTATTTTAAGAATGTGAAATGTCAGAATAATTGAAGAGAGAATTATTTATTTCAGCTTTTATTTCTTTCATCCCATTCCCAGTGGGTCAATTAGTATTTGGTAGCATTGCCTTGAAATTCTTTAACTTTGGTCAAACGTTTTGGGTAGCCTTCCACAAGCTTCCCACAATAAGTTGGGTGAATTTCGGCCCATTCCTCCTGACAGAGCTGGTGTAACTGAGTCAGGTTTGTAGGATCCTTGCTTTGTTAATTAACCTTAAGCCATTTTTCCACAACTTTGGAAGTATGCTTGGGGTCATTGTCCATTTGGAAGACCCATTCGCAACCAGGCTATAACTTCCTGACTGATGTCTTGAGATGTTGCTTCAATATATCCACATAATTTTCCTTCCTCGTGATGCTATTTATTTTGTGAATTGCACCAGTCCGTCCTGCAGCAAAGCACCCCCACAACATGATCCTGCTACCCCCCGGGCTTCACAGTTGAGATGGTGTTTTTCCTCCAATCATAACAATGGTCATTATGGCCAAACAGTTATATTTTTGTTTCATCAGACCAGAGGACATTCTCCAAAAAGTACGATCTTTGTCCCCATGTGCAGTTGCAGACCGTAGTCTGGGTTTTTTTATGGCGGTTTTGGAGCAGTGGCTTCTTCCCTGCTGAGCGGCCTTTCAGGTTATGTCAATATAGGACTCGTTTTACTGTGGATATCTTCACAGGGTCCTTTGCTGTTGTTCTGGGATTGATTTGCATGTTCATCTCTAGGAGACAGAACACGTCTCCTTCCTGAGCGGTATGACGGCTGCGTGGTTCCATGGTGTTTATACTTGCGATCTATTGTTTGTAAAGATGAACGTGGTACCTTCAGGCATTTGGAAATTGCTCCCAGAGATGAACCAGACTTGTGGAGGTCTACAATTTATTTTTTGAGGTCTTGGTTGATTTCTTTTGATTTTCCCATGATGTCAAGCAAAGAGGCACTGAGTTTGAAGGCAGGCCTTGAAATACATCCATAGGTACACCTCCAATTGACTCAAACGATGTCAATTAGCCTATCAGAAGCTTCTAAAGCCATGACATAATTTTTGGGAATTTTCCAAGCTGTTTAAAGGCACAGTCAACTTAGTGTATGTTGACTTCTGACCCACTGGAATTGTCATACAGTGAATTATAAGTGAAATAATCTGTCTGAAAACATTTGTTGGAAAAATTACTTGTGTCATGCACAAAGTAGATGTCCTAACCGACTTGCCAAACTATAGTTTATTAACAAGAATTTGGAGAGTGGTTGAAAAACAAGTTTTAATGACTCCAACCTAACCGTATGTAAACTCCCGACTTCAACTGTAGACACTCTGGCTTTACTCAAAGTCAGTGGCATGTCGTTAGTAAAGATTGAAGAAAAGGGCCTAAACAGCTACCCTGGGGAATTCCTGATTCTGCCTGGATATGTTTGAAAGGCTTCCATTAAAGAACACCCTCTGTGTTCTGTTAGACAGGTAACTCTTTATCCACACTATAGCAGTGGGTGTAAAACCATAACACATACGTTTTTCCAGCAGCAGACTATGATCGATAATGTCAAAAGCTGCAACGAAGTCTATCAAGACAGCCCCCACCATCATTTTATCATCAATTTCTCTCAGCCAAGCACCAGTCATTTGTGTAAGTGCTGTGCTTGTTGAGTGTCCTTCCCTATAAGCATTCTGAAAGTCTGTTCTCAATTTGTTTACTGTAAAATAGCATTGTATCCTGTCAAACACAATTTTTTTCCAGAAGTTTACTAAGGGTTAGTAACAGGCTGATTGGTCGACTATTTGAGCATTTTAAGGGGGCTTTACTATTCTTGGGTAGCGGAATAACTTTAGCTTCCCTCTAGGCCTGAGGCCACACACTTTCTAGTAGGCTTAAATTGAAGATGTGGCAAATAGGAGTGGCAATATTGTCTGCTATTATCCTCAGTAATTTTTCATCCAGATTGTCAGACCTCGGTGGCTTGTCATTGTTGATAGACAATAATACTTTTTTCACCTCTTCCACACTGACTTTACGGAATTCAAAATTACAATTGTTGTCTTTCATAATTTGGTCAGATATACTTGGATGTGTAGTGTCAGCATTTGTTGCTGGCATGTCATCTCTAAGTTTGATAATCTTGCCAATGAAAAACTCATTAAAATAGTTGGCAATATCAGTGGGGTTTGTGATGAATGAGCCATCTGATTCAATGAGTGATGGAGCTGAGTTGGCTTTTTTCCCCAAAATGTAATTTAAGGTGCCCCAAAGCTTTTTACTATAATTCCTTATATTATTTATCTTTGTTTCATAGTATAGTTTATTTTTATTCAGTTTAATCACAAGATTTCTTAATTTGCAGTACGTTTGCCAATCAGTTGGGCTGCCAATTCCGCATCAGTTTTTACGGTAATTTTCATAAAGCGTGCGTGCTTATCAGTAACTGGAATAAGCAATTTCATAAATGTGTCAAGTGCACTGTCTAGTTACTCCTCGTTACACACCACAGAACAGCAAATATTATTTACATCAACATATGAATCACTACAAATGTCATCTACGACCTCTCGTACAGTATATTCGCCCAGCCTTTGGAACTTTGGTTTTCCTAGATATGGCTATTATATTGTGTTCACTACATCCTATGGATTTGGATACTGCTTTAAAGCAAATGTCTGCAGCATTAGTAAAGATGTGATCAATACTTGTTGATGATTTCATTCCTGTGCCGTTTATAACCACCCTGGTAGGTTGACTGACGACCTGAACCAGGTTGCAGGCACTGGTTACAGTTTGAAGTTTTTCTTGAGTGGGCAGCTTTATGAAAGCCAGTCAACATTTAAATCACCCAGAAAATATACTTCTCTGTTGATATCACATACATTATCAAGCATTTCACAGATATTATCCAGATACTGACTGTTTGCACTTGCTGGTCTATAGCAGCTTCCCACCAGAATTGGCTTTAGGCGAGGCAGATCAACAGTATTTAACATTAGATCGTCTCTAAGCTTCACAGGAATATCGTTGTGAATATTGACCGTAACAGAGCCCCTGTTGGCACTTCTGTACTTTTGGTAAATGTAATAACCATGTATTGCTACCACTGTATCAGCAAAGGTATTATCTAAGTGAGTTTCACAGATGTCATCTGTTACAAGCAAGTTATTGACTTCATGGAGCTTGTTTCTCAGGCTGCATATGTTAATATGAGCTATTTTTAGCACTTTTCTGGGTTGCTTGATTGTTTTTAATGCTGTGAAGCTTATCAGAAGTACTCTAGCGCATATTATTTATATTGGAGCTGATAGTGCAGGGTGAGCTGCACAAAGGGTGGTCTTCCTACTAGGGCACACCACCTTAGTGCTAACAGAGTAACTCTGGTTCATAGGCTCATGATTACTGCATTCAATAGCTGTAGGATAAACAGAGGTATTCGGTGCAATTAGTGGCACATAAATTAAGTTACTTACATTGTGATTTCCAATGCCACTAGTGTCATGTACATTAGATGCAGCATTATGACAACTCATTGTCACAATGGTAGGGATTAACTGAGCAGGTCTTGGATCATTGAAAAGTCATTGTTTCAATGTAGCCTTTTGACCCCACAGTGCAGCTCCTGGCATCTGTCGTAGAGAAGTCTAAAGCAGCCTTGTGATGTCCTGTACTCGTGCTCCTGGGTAGCACAGGGTTTTTGCTTTGGGAACCGAGATGTTTCTCACCATAGAGCTGCCTATGACGACAGCTGGTGATGTTGAATGGGCCGGTCTCTCAGGCAGCCTCACGTTCTGATGAGGGTGGGAGCTTCGAGGATCTGAACCCAAGGTAGAAGGCACCGGAGAGGGAGACACAACCGAGGATTAAGACGCATGTACCTCCGGATCCAATCTTGATTTTTTTTTTAATTTTGTATTTAAAAAAAATAAAATAATTTTAACCTTTATTTAACCAGGAAGGGCTCATTGAGATTTAAAATATCTTTTTCAAGAGCGTCCTGGCCAAGATAGGCAGCGCCAAGTCATTACAAAAATTACAAACAAACAACATGAAAAACTACAATTAATCTAGTAAAAACCATAGAATTAACAAAGAATATAACAAAATCAAAAACAGCAAATTAAAAACATTGACATGTCAGGGAATCAGTCTCAAGATCATTCATCAGTGATTTAAAAATACCAATCGGGACAAGTTCTTCCAGTTTAAAAGTATTTTGTAAGGCATTCCAAGACGATGGCGCAGAGTACATAAAAGCCCTTTTACCAAATTCAGTTCGGACATTTGGAACAGTTAGCAGGATAAAATCCTGCGAACGAAGAGAGTACCCACCACATTTCTGAACAATAAAAATGGCCAAATAAAAAGGTAGCAAACCCAAAATGGCTTTGTAAATAAAAGTATACCAGTGACTGAGCCTACGAGTGACTAGAGAAGGCCAGCCAACCCTGGTATACAAAGTGCAGTGGTGCGTAAGGGTTTTGCAATTTAAAATAAATCTCAAAGTGCCATGGTAAAGGGTGTCAATTGATCTCAAACACTGAGCGGAAGCATTCATATATAAAATATCCCCATAGTCTAGTAAAGGCATACATGTAGCTGATACTAGCCTCCTTCTGGCTTCAAAAGAAAAACAAGCCTTATTCCTAAAATAAAATCCTAATTTCAGCTTAAATTTTTTTGTAAGTTGTTGAATATGCATTTTAAAAGAGAGGCCATCATCAATCAAAATTCCAAGATATTTATGAGGTTACAACCTCAATCTCCTTGCCCTGACAAATAGTAATAGGTGAAAGGTTCAGAGGTCTATTTCTTGCTTTAGAAAACACCAGTAGTTTAATTTTGTCAGTATTGAGGATAAGCTTCAATTGAGACAAGGTATGTTGAACAGTATTAATAACAGTATCATCAGCATAAAAATGAAGTTGTGCATTTTGGACATTTTTGGGAATGGGAAGCCCCCGAGGAAGAAAGCACCGGAACCTCTGGATCCAGGACGGCAAAGCTGTTTCTGGTCTGTGTCAGATCCGGACTCAACATCTCCAAGGACACCCCCGTTGCCAGAGGAAGCTTTCTTCGACTTCCACGGCGAGTACGTCCATGGCTGCTTGCTTTGGTCGAGAACAGCTCTGTTCTCCAGGGATATGGGAGACCCCTTCGGGGATGGAACCCTGCTGAGTAACGGCCAGTCGGCTGTGGAGAGACGACACTGTGGAAAAACTTCCACCAGACCAGAGCGGTGTCCGGCTACTGGGGTGGAAGAAAAAGAACAAGTCGGCGGGCTTGGATTCCCCAGTAGCTCGTGTAGGTTTTCTACTTGCTTGCTAAGAGTAGCCACTTTTCTCCTGTAGACCTCCGCAAGCAGTTGCTACATTGAAAGTCAATGCAGTCAACATTGTCCCGGAACAAAGCAAAGTAAACGCAACTCTTGCAATGTTGGAAAAGTTCAATAGCGGCCTCCATTTGAGACCGCCGAGCCAGCTAGGCTAGCTGGGCTTTCGTGTCTCTCCCCCTATGCGGAATCTGTCAGGATCCAGGGACAGACAGCAGAGCTCACAGCAACTAAGCCCAACAGAGCCGCAGGATCCAAAATAAAATAAAAGTATATAAGTGGCTACTCCAAAAAAAAAAAAAAAAATTTGATTTGATAAAAACACTGTCAGCTTTTAAACTGAGGTCTCTAGTTCAGGGTTTCGGCGTTCAACAGCATTCAACAACAACAGTGCTGCATTAAAATCACCATTAAAAACACCACGAGAAACTACCTCTGAATGTTGATTTTCTTGTTTGCTTATGGCCCTATACAGCTCATTGAGTACGGCCTTAGTGCCAGCATCGTCTTGTGGTGGTAAACAGATGGCTCCGATAAATATACATGGAAATTCTCTTGTAAATAGTATGGTCTGCACATATCATAAGGAACTCTTACTCAGGTGAGCAAAAACTCGAGACTTCCTTAACATTAGAGATTGTGCACCAGCTATTGTTAATAACAAAGAGACAAACCACTCCTCCCTTCGTCTTACCTGAGTCAGGATGCCGCCTCGCCAGTCTCTCTTTATTCTTTAGAGTCCCGGGGAATAGGGTCTAGTCCGCAGAAAGCAGAACGTACAGAGCTGCCGACTCATTGAAGAAGAAATATTCATCCAAAACGAGGTATGTAATCGCTGTTCTGATGTCCAGCAGCTGTGTTCGGTCATAGGAAATTATGGCGGAGACATTATGTACAAAACCAGTTAAGACAAGCGTAAAAAAATTATAAAGAATTGGTCAGCAGCCTGTAAGATGGCTACTATCCACTGGAGCGCAACCTTACTACAGAGCACCATATTACTGTAGAGTGCCATCTTAATGCAGAGTGCCATCTTACTACAGAGTGCCATCTTACTGCAGAGTGCCATCTTACTACAGAGTCCAATCTTAATGCAGTGCCACCTTACTACAGAGTGCCATCTCACTGCAGAGTGCCATCTTAATACAGAGTGCCATCTTAATGCAGAGTGCCATCTTACTACAGAGTGCCATCTTAATACAGAGTGCCATCTTACTACAGAGTCCAATCTTAATGCAGTGCCATCTTACTACAGAGTGCCATCTCACTGCAGAGTGCCATCTTAATACAGAGTGCCATCTTAATGCAGAGTGCCATCTTAATGCAGAGTGTCATCTTAATGCAGAGTGCCATCTAACTGCAGAGCACCATCTTATTACAGAGAGCCATCTTAATACAGAGTGCCATCTTAATGCAGAGTGCCATCTTACTGCAGAGTGCCATCTTAATACAGAGTGCCATCTTAATGCAGAGTGCCATCTTACTACAGAGTCCAATCTTAATGCAGTGCCATCTTACTATAGAGTGCCATCTCACTGCAGAGTGCCATCTTAATACAGAGTGCCATCTTACTACAGAGTCCAATCTTAATGCAGAGTGCCATCTTACTGCAGAGTGCCATCTTAATGCAGAGTGCCATCTTAATGCAGAGTGCCATCTTAATGCAGAGTGCCATCTTAATACAGAGTGCCATCTTACTGCAGAGTGCCATCTTAATGCAAAGTGCCATCTTACTACAGAGCGCCATCTTACTACAGAGCGCCATCTTACTACAGAGTGCCATCTTAATGCAGTGTCATCTTAAGACAGAGCGCCATCTTAATACAGAGTGTCATCTTAATGCAGAGTGTCATCTTACTATAGAGTGCCATCTTAATGCAGTGTCATCTTAATATAGAGTGCCATCTTACTGCAGAGTGCCATCTTAATGCAGTGTCATCTTACTACAGAGTGCCATCTTACTACAGAGTGCCATCTTAATACAGAGTGTCATCTTAATGCAGAGTGTCATCTTAATATAGAGTGCCATCTTAATGCAGAGTGTCATCTTAATACAGAGTGCCATCTTACTGCAGAGTGCCATCTTAATGCAGTGTCATCTTACTACAGAGTGCCATCTTAATACAGAGTGTCATCTTAATGCAGAGTGTCATCTTACTACAGAGTGCCATCTTAATACAGAGTGTCATCTTAATGCAGAGTGTCATCTTAATGCAGAGTGTCATCTTACTACAGAGTGCCATCTTAATGCAGAGTGTCATCTTAATACAGAGTGCCATCTTACTGCAGAGTGCCATCTTACTACAGAGTGTCATCTTAATGCAGAGTGTCATCTTACTACAGAGTGCCATCTTAATACAGAGTGTCATCTTAATGCAGAGTGTCATCTTACTGCAGAGTGCCATCTTAATGCAGAGTGCCATCTTAATGCAGAGTGCCATCTTAATACAGAGTGCCATCTTACTGCAGAGTGCCATCTTAATGCAAAGTGCCATCTTACTACAGAGCGCCATCTTACTACAGAGCGCCATCTTACTACAGAGTGCCATCTTAATGCAGAGTGTCATCTTAATACAGAGCGCCATCTTAATACAGAGTGTCATCTTAATGCAGAGTGTCATCTTACTATAGAGTGCCATCTTAATGCAGTGTCATCTTAATATAGAGTGCCATCTTACTGCAGAGTGCCATCTTAATGCAGTGTCATCTTACTACAGAGTGCCATCTTACTACAGAGTGCCATCTTAATACAGAGTGTCATCTTAATGCAGAGTGTCATCTTACTATAGAGTGCCATCTTAATGCAGAGTGTCATCTTAATACAGAGTGCCATCTTACTGCAGAGTGCCATCTTAATGCAGAGTGTCATCTTACTACAGAGTGCCATCTTAATACAGAGTGTCATCTTAATGCAGAGTGTCATCTTACTACAGAGTGCCATCTTAATACAGAGTGTCATCTTAATGCAGAGTGTCATCTTAATGCAGAGTGTCATCTTACTACAGAGTGCCATCTTAATGCAGAGTGTCATCTTAATACAGAGTGCCATCTTACTGCAGAGTGCCATCTTACTACAGAGTGCCATCTTAATGCAGTGTCATCTTAATACAGAGTGCCATCTTAATACAGAGTGTCATCTTAATGCAGAGTGTCATCTTACTACAGAGTGCCATCTTAATACAGAGTGTCATCTTAATGCAGAGTGTCATCTTAATGCAGAGTGTCATCTTACTACAGAGTGCCATCTTACTACAGAGTGCCATCTTAATACAGAGTGCCATCTTACTACAGAGTCCAATCTTAATGCAGAGTGCCATCTTACTGCAGAGTGCCATCTTAATGCAGAGTGCCATCTTAATGCAGAGTGCCATCTTAATGCAGAGTGCCATCTTAATACAGAGTGCCATCTTACTGCAGAGTGCCATCTTAATGCAAAGTGCCATCTTACTACAGAGCGCCATCTTACTACAGAGCGCCATCTTACTACAGAGTGCCATCTTAATGCAGTGTCATCTTAATACAGAGCGCCATCTTAATACAGAGTGTCATCTTAATGCAGAGTGTCATCTTACTATAGAGTGCCATCTTAATGCAGTGTCATCTTAATATAGAGTGCCATCTTACTGCAGAGTGCCATCTTAATGCAGTGTCATCTTACTACAGAGTGCCATCTTACTACAGAGTGCCATCTTAATACAGAGTGTCATCTTAATGCAGAGTGTCATCTTAATATAGAGTGCCATCTTAATGCAGAGTGTCATCTTAATACAGAGTGCCATCTTACTGCAGAGTGCCATCTTAATGCAGTGTCATCTTACTACAGAGTGCCATCTTAATACAGAGTGTCATCTTAATGCAGAGTGTCATCTTACTACAGAGTGCCATCTTAATACAGAGTGTCATCTTAATGCAGAGTGTCATCTTAATGCAGAGTGTCATCTTACTACAGAGTGCCATCTTAATGCAGAGTGTCATCTTAATACAGAGTGCCATCTTACTGCAGAGTGCCATCTTACTACAGAGTGCCATCTTAATGCAGTGTCATCTTAATACAGAGTGCCATCTTAATACAGAGTGTCATCTTATTGCAGAGTGTCATCTTACTACAGAGTGCCATCTTAATGCAGAGTGTCATATTAATACAGAGTGCCACCTTACTACAGAGTCCAATGTTAATGCAGAGTGCCATCTTACTGCAGAGTGCCATCTTAATGCAGAGTGCCATCTTAATGCAGAGTGCCATCTTAATACAGAGTGCCATCTTACTGCAGAGTGCCATCTTAATGCAAAGTGCCATCTTACTACAGAGCGCCATCTTACTACAGAGCGCCATCTTACTACAGAGTGCCATCTTAATGCAGAGTGTCATCTTAATACAGAGCGCCATCTTAATACAGAGTGTCATCTTAATGCAGAGTGTCATCTTACTATAGAGTGCCATCTTAATGCAGTGTCATCTTAATATAGAGTGCCATCTTACTGCAGAGTGCCATCTTAATGCAGTGTCATCTTACTACAGAGTGCCATCTTACTACAGAGTGCCATCTTAATACAGAGTGTCATCTTAATGCAGAGTGTCATCTTACTATAGAGTGCCATCTTAATGCAGAGTGTCATCTTAATACAGAGTGCCATCTTACTGCAGAGTGCCATCTTAATGCAGAGTGTCATCTTACTACAGAGTGCCATCTTAATACAGAGTGTCATCTTAATGCAGAGTGTCATCTTACTACAGAGTGCCATCTTAATACAGAGTGTCATCTTAATGCAGAGTGTCATCTTAATGCAGAGTGTCATCTTACTACAGAGTGCCATCTTAATGCAGAGTGTCATCTTAATACAGAGTGCCATCTTACTGCAGAGTGCCATCTTACTACAGAGTGCCATCTTAATGCAGTGTCATCTTAATACAGAGTGCCATCTTAATACAGAGTGTCATCTTAATGCAGAGTGTCATCTTAATGCAGAGTGTCATCTTACTACAGAGTGCCATCTTAATGCAGAGTGTCATATTAATACAGAGTGCCATCTTACTACAGAGTGCCATCTTAATGCAGAGTGCCATCTTAATGCAGAGTGCCATCTTAATACAGAGTGCCATCTTACTGCAGAGTGCCATCTTAATGCAAAGTGCCATCTTACTACAGAGCGCCATCTTACTACAGAGCGCCATCTTACTACAGAGTGCCATCTTAATGCAGAGTGTCATCTTAATACAGAGCGCCATCTTAATACAGAGTGTCATCTTAATGCAGAGTGTCATCTTACTATAGAGTGCCATCTTAATGCAGTGTCATCTTAATATAGAGTGCCATCTTACTGCAGAGTGCCATCTTAATGCAGTGTCATCTTACTACAGAGTGCCATCTTACTACAGAGTGCCATCTTAATACAGAGTGTCATCTTAATGCAGAGTGTCATCTTACTATAGAGTGCCATCTTAATTCAGAGTGTCATCTTAATACAGAGTGCCATCTTACTGCAGAGTGCCATCTTAATGCAGAGTGTCATCTTACTACAGAGTGCCATCTTAATACAGAGTGTCATCTTAATGCAGAGTGTCATCTTACTACAGAGTGCCATCTTAATACAGAGTGTCATCTTAATGCAGAGTGTCATCTTAATGCAGAGTGTCATCTTACTACAGAGTGCCATCTTAATGCAGAGTGTCATCTTAATACAGAGTGCCATCTTACTGCAGAGTGCCATCTTACTACAGAGTGCCATCTTAATGCAGTGTCATCTTAATACAGAGTGCCATCTTAATACAGAGTGCCATCTTAATGCAGAGTGTCATCTTACTACAGAGTGCCATCTTAATGCAGAGTGTCATCTTAATACAGAGTGCCATCTTACTGTAGCTCAGCCTTCCCTGTAGCTCAGTTGGTAGAGCATGGTGTTTGCAACGCCAGGGTTGTGGGTTCGATTCCCACGGGGGGCCAGCACAGGAAAAAAAAAAAAAAAAAAAAAAATGTATGAAATTGTATGAAATGTATGCATTCACTACTGTAAGTCGCTCTGGATAAGAGCGTCTGCTAAATGACTAAAATGTAATGTAAAATGTTACTACTGAGCGCCATCTTAATACAGAGTGCCATCCACCTTACAGAGAAGAGGCTCAAGCTACTTCATCAAGCAGACAAGTAAACAGAACTAGCCACACCCTTGACCGTAACTTTTAGCTCTGACTCTACGTTATTGAGGAAGAATGTACTTTCTATGCCTATGATATGTGGTTGTCCCACCTAGCTATCTTATGATGATGGCGCTAACTGTAATTAGCATCTGTTAAATGAAAAAAACATTTATTCGACCGGCAGAACCTGGCAGAGGGGTCTAATCGAATAACATAAGGTTATATTTACGAACAAGGGTAAAGGTTAAGGTTATGTTTTAGTGAGGTTAATAAGGTAAGGTAAAGGGTCAGAGAAATGGTATTAAGCGTTAACATTGGGTTAGCATACCACCAACCACTGTCATTCATTTTCTGACCCCTTTTCCTTTTAACTTTATGCATTGCAGTCGTTTATTTGTGATATTTAATTTTTTTTAATTCTATATTAATATTCCATATTAAATATGAATGATCATTGCAAAGCTAATGTATGGAATTGCAATTCCATGTGAAGCAGCACAAAAAGATATCTCAAAATATCTACATTTTGCTAAATACATACAATCACACAAATACAAATGCCCAAAGACCTGCTAGAGCAGCGGGCACTTAACTCTCCACTTTTATTTCCTTCCATCGCTCTAGAATTCACTTCTTTCAGGGTTTACCAGTGCATAAAGTCTTCCCTGGCGCAGGGCTGACATCCTCACATGCCAAGAATCCATCTTCCAATGCAATTTAGCACAGAGGGAGCTGGGAAGATGGGAAAATTATACAGGACTTCAGTCTGAGTTTTAAGGTAGGAACCCTGCAGACACATTTGAAATCATGACAGGTTGCAGGAATCTGACAAGTCAAAGTTAGTCACTCCATAATAACATTTCAGTCACTTCTGAGAACCTGGGTGACAAAAGGGAGGTATTGAAACGCTGACGACTGTCCTCCTTTTTGTTGCTACCGGTTGAAGATAACCATGTTTGAAACCATTTATTCTGAAGTGTCCTCTCATTTTCTTCCTCAATCAAGGTAAATGTCACTTACAGTAGTGACAAGTAGAGCCAAATGTTGTGTATGTATATTGGGGAATGTGATAAGGTGGAATGGAAGGAGTTGTGTATGTATTTTAGGGGGTGTGATAAGGTGGAATGGAAGGCGTTGTGCATGTATATTGGGGGGTTTGATTAGGTGTAATGGATGGCATTGTGTATGTATATTGGGGGGTGTGATAAGGTGGAATGTAAGGTGTTGTATATGTATATTGGGGGGTTTGATAAGGTGGAATGGAAGGTGTTGTGTATGTATTTTGGGGGGTAGGATAAGGTGGAATGGAAGGTGTTGTGTATGTATTTTGGGGGGTCGGATAAGGTGGAATGGAAGGCGTACAGTGCCTTAAGAAAGTATTCACAGCCCTTGACTTTTTCCGCAGCCTGAATTTAAAATAGATTAAATTGAGATTTGTGTCACTGGCCTACACACAATACCACATAATGTCAAAGTGGAATTCTGTTAAAATTCATTAAAAATGAAAAGCTGAAATGTCTTGAGTCAATAAGTATTCCACCACATTGTTATGGTAAGGCTTAATACGTTCAGGAGTAAACATTTACTTAACAAGTCACCTAATAAGTTACTCGGTGTGCAATAATAGCGTTTAACATTATTTTTGAATGACTACCTCATCTCTGTACCCCACACATTCAATTTCAAACACATATTAAACCACAAAGACCAGGGAGGTTTTCCAATGCCTCACAAAGAAGGGCACCTATTGGTAGATGGGTAAGCATGTAAAAAGCAGACTTTTAATATCCCTTTGAGCATGGTGAAGTTATTAATTACACTTTGGATGGTGTGCCAATACACCCAGTCACTACAATGATAAAGGCATCCTTCCTAAATCAGTTGCCGGAGAGGAACAAAATCCCACTCAGGGATTTCACCATGAGATCATTGGTGACTTTAAAACAGTTACAGAGTTTAATGGCTGTTAGAATATGGATCAACAACACTGTAGTTACTCCACAATACTAACCTAAATGACAGAGTGAAAAGAAGGAAGCTTGTACAGAATACAAAATATTTCAAAACATGCATCCTGTTTGCAATAAGGCACTAAAATAAACTTCCAAAAATGTGGCAAAGAAATTAACTTCATGTCCTGAATACAAAGTGTTATGTTTGGGGCAAATCCAATACAACACATCACTGAGTACCACTCTTCATATTTTCAAACATGGTGTTGGCTGCATCATGTTATGGGTATGCTTTAAATATGTAAAAACTAGGAAAAAAAACATTTGATAAAAAAATAGGAATAGAGCTAAGCACAGGCAAAATCCTAGAGGAAAATCTTGTTCATTCTCCTTTCCAACACACTGGGAGACAAATTCACCTTTCAGCAGGACCATAACCTAAAACACAAGGCCAAATATACACTGGAGTTGCTTACCAAAACAACATTGAATGTTCCTGTGGCTTAAATCGGCTTGAAAATCTATGGCAAGAATGTATTTTCTTCCAACGTTTAATGAAAAAAGGTTCCTCTCAACTACCAAAACACACGTTTTTCTGGAGAATGTATGAGGAGTGCTGATGACATGAACTTTCGGTAGCCTTATGGCGTCCAGACTGAGGAGAAATCCACACACAATGTTTCACTGACCACTTCACAATCAGACCACAATGCAACTTTTCAGTTCTTCATCTTGATATTCTGATAGCAGAAGTCGCATGTAAGTGTCAAGTGTAGACACAGCCTTAGAGACTTACCCAGAAAGACTCACAGCTGTAATCACTGCCGAAGATGATCCTAAAAAAACTAAGGGGTGTGAATACTTATGGAAAATATATATTTCTGTATTTAATTTTCAATATTTAATTTTTTTTTTTATAGAACATTCAAATCAATTTAGAATCCAGGCTGTAACACAACAACATGTAGAATAAGTCAAGGGGTGTGAATACTTTATGTCTTAAGTTGACGTTTGTGGCTGAGTTTGTAAAGTGTTTTAATAAACTCTTTATTGCTAGCGTATGTACGTACATCATTTTTTTTCTATATTAAACTGTTAGAATTAATTGGCACCAAGCACAATTCAACCCATGTCCTAATAATGTAAAAAGACCACTAAAAAGACCTCACAGGAATTTCCGCTCAGGACCTAAACAAGATCTCATCTCAACACCACATCTCTAAATGCTAACATGCCATTGATTATCTAGAATATACATTAGTTAAAAAACATTTTTTTTAAATTAATGTCTCGATTATTCACACTCAGTATGCCGATATCTGAATGCGAGTTCCATATTTGAGACCCAGGGGAAAGTGGCAGCAGCATCTGTGAGAAGCAGCAGCGTAACATGTTTAAAGTGCTCCTGTCCCTTTAACGAAATGATGACCTGAATGTCAGATGGTACAATGCCAACGGCTTGATTGACAGGCGTGTGTTAAACTCCATATTTAAACCCATTAGCACATTTGGGCTGTGTTGCTTTGAAGACCTTCACTCTATATTAACTTTTAGATATTTTCACTTGTCTTTGCGCTTGTCCATCGGCAGAGAAACTTGTTTTGGTAACAGTAGTTTACGCTTTTCCTGATCAACTATCCTGATCTTCAGATGAAGAGTACACAAACATATAGAATAGCCTAACACTCTTGATCTGGCCAGTCATAACAATGAAAAATAGGCACAGTTAAATCATCATACTTTAAACAAACAACATGGTGGACACGATCAGACACAATCACACTGCATTCATCATTCTGCAGTATGTTTCTACTCAATGTCAGTTTGCCTGAGACATATTGCAGCCAAAACCACAAACTCTGTCAGGCCCAATCTCGATATCAGTCAGATGTCAGCACAAACTCTTTCATCACACTGGCTGTAATTCCTAACTCTATCACAGCAACTTCAGAGAGTCCAAGATCAGTTAAGTCCAACCTTTTCCTTCTAACATGTGTCACATCAAACTCTGTCAGACTTTGGGTCAGATTCCAGATAAATCTGAGAATTTACCACACCAAGGGGGAATCCTGCGGGGGGCTAGGGTCAGTCTGTTATATCTGGAGTATTTCTCCTGTTTTATGCAGTGTCCTGTGTGAATTTAAGTATGCTCTCTCTAATTCTCTCTCTCGTTCTCACTTTTTCTTTCTTTCTTTCTTTCTTTCTTTCTTTCTTTCTTTCTCTCGGAGGACCTGAGCCCTAGGATCATGCCTCAGGACTACCTGGCCTGATGACTCCTTGCTGTCCCCAGTCCACCTGGTCATGCTGCTGCTCCAGTTTCAACTGTTCAGCCTGCAGCTATGGAACCCTGACCTGTTCACCGGATGTGCTACCTTGTCCCAGACCTGCTGTTTTCAACTCTCTAGAGACAGCAAGAGCGGTAGAGAAACTCTGAACGATCGGCTCTGAAAGCCAACTGACATTTACTCCTGAGGTGCTGACCTGTTGCACCCTCTACAACTGCTGTGATTATTATTACTTGACACTGCTGGTCATCTATGAACATGTGAACATCTTGGCCGTGTTCTGTTATAATCTCCGCCCGGCACAGCCAGAAGAGGACTGGCCACCCCTCATAGCCTGGTTCCTCTCTAGGTTTCTTCCTAGGTTCTGGCCTTTCTAGGGAGTTTTTCCTAGCCACTGTGCTTCTACACCTGCATTGCTTGCTGTTTGGGGTTTTAGGCTGGGTTTCTGTACATCACTTTGTGACATCAGCTGATGTAAGAAGGGCTTTATCAAATCAAAGTTTATTTGTCACGTGCGCCGAATACAACAGTGAAATGCTTACTTACAGGCTGTAACCAATAGTGCAAAAAAGGTATTAAGTGAACAATAGGTAAGTAAAGAAATAAAAACAACAGTAAAAAGACAGTGAAAAATAAAAGTAGTGAGGCTGTATACAGTAGTGAGGCTATAAAAGTAGTGAGGCGACATACAGACACTGGTTAGTCAGGCTGATTGAGGTAGTATGTACATGTAGATATGATTAAAGTGACTATGCATATATGATGAACAGAGAGTAGCAGTATCGTAAAAGAGGGGTTGGCGGGTGGTGGGTGGGACACAATGTAGATAGCCCGGTTAGCCAATGTGCGGGAGCACTGGTTGGTCGGGCCAATAGAGGTAGTATGTACATGAATGTATAGTTAAAGTGACTATGCATATATGATAAGCAGAGAGTAGCAGCAGCGTAAAAGAGGGGTTGGGGTGGCCACACAATGCAAATAGTCCGGGTAACCATTTGATTACCTGTTCAGGAGTCTTATGGCTTGGGGGTAAAAACTGTTGAGAAGCCTTTTTGTCCTATACTTGGCACTCTGGTGCCGCTTGCCATGCGGTAAATACATTTGATTGATTATGGCATAGCAGATTCCTCGGCTTTGTTCCAGTATGGTCTTTGTAAGGCAACACTTACTCACAGCGTGTGGCGAGACAGCATTTGCCCCAGTACTTTTCAATCTGGTGTGGAGCTGCTACAACACTTTCAAAGCAGCAGCACCAACCAGCCCAGTAACCTCTCAGCACATTTTTGCTTTCCAGTTCAACATTTACCTGCTCTGTCTGTCTTCTGTTGAACATCATTGAAGACTACACAGAGAAAAGTCATACAATTTATATTTGAGCAATATGACTGTCGCATAATCAATCACCACTTTGTCGCTAAATTGAGCACATTTTTACACCCCACCAGCAATTTTTATTGGTAAAAGAAGATAGCGGAAAATTCAGCTACTTTTCAGGCTGCCTTTGGGTAGTTTTGACACCAGGGGTTTCCATGGTTTTGATAGCATTTCGAGACTTTTCCCACAAAATTCTGCCGCAAACGAAGCGACCCACACACAGGCTGAGAAGCACAAGATGATGGGGTGTGCGGTGGGAAAGGGTGGCGACCTTCAGTAGTGAACATACTATCAATATGCTACTATTGATAGTCTGCTAGAAGAAAGCTACCAAAAAAAACACTTTATCGTCTTGGCAACAACATCTCCTCAAAATTACATACATTATGACATCTTGGGGCGGCAGGTAGCCTAGTGGTTAGAGAGTTGGGCCCAGTAACCGAAAAGGTTGCTAGATGAAATCCCAGAGGTAAGAATCTGTCGTTCTGCCCCTGAACACGGCAGTTAACCCACTGTTCCTCGGTAGGCCGTCATTGTCAATAAGAATTTGTTCTTAAACTGACTTAGCCTAGTTAAATAAAGGTTAAATAAAAAATGTATAAAAAATACAAACACAAATTAATGCAATGAATACAGTGCTTTCTAAAGGACAGAGTTATGACTTACATTGCTAAATAATATTAAACAGCTTTTTAATGCTTGTCATAATAACCAAATATAGCCTATTAATAGATTATTGGACCACTGGCCCGGTCGGGACAGTGAGAAAACAAAGTTTATGTTGGACCTTGTTGTGGCCTATGAATAGGACCCAGAGATTTACCTGAAAAACTCCAGGCCCCAGAAAAGACAAACACATTTTGCCACACCACTTTTGAACCTATCGTGCCACCTCTGTTTTTACTCACTACCTGTTCTCCATTTGAATACCCATTATAGCCTAATAATGACATTTTAATAAATAATCCTTTGTTTAATTGTAAAAAATGTTTTACATTGTGACAGTCACCGTAATATACACTAAATGACCTAAAGTATCATCAAACATCTCATTCCAAAATCATAGGCATCAATATGGAGTTGGTCCCCCTCTTGCTACTATAACAGCCTCCACTCGTAAGGAAAGACTTTCCACTAGATGTTGGAACATGCTGCAGGGACTTGCTTCCATTCAGCTATTTGCCATTAGTGATGATCATGATGAACCATGAAAAAAAGCCCAGAACATTATTCCTGCTCCACCAAATTTTACATGCATCGGGGCAGGTAGCGTTCTCCTGGCATCCGCCAAATCCAGATCCGTCCATCGGACTGCTAGATGGTGAAACGTGATTCATCACTCCCGAGAACGCATTTCCAATGCTCCAGAGTCTAATGGCGGCGAGCTTTACACCACTCCAGCTGACACTTGGCATTGTGCATGGCGATATTAGGCTTGTGTGCGGCTGCGCGGCCATAGAAACCCATTTCATGAAGCTCCCGACGAACAGTTTCTTGTGATGATGTTGCTTCAAGAGGAAGTTTGGAACATGGTAGTGAGTGTTGCAACCGAGGCCAGATGATTTTTACGTGCTACGCAACTCGGTGGTCTTGTTCTGTGAGCTTGTGTGGCCTACCACTTCACGGCTGAGCCGTTGTTGCTCCTAGATGTTTCTACTTCACAATAACATCACTTACAGTTGACCGGGGCAGCTTTAGCAGGGCAGAAATTTGACGAACTGACTTGTTGGAATGGTGGCATCCTATGACGGTGCCTCTTTGAAAGTAGCTGAGCTCTTCAATGAGGCCATTCTACTGCCAATGTTTGTCTATGGAGATTGCCTGACTGAGTGCTCAATTTTATACACCTGCCAGCAACGTGTTTGGCTGAAATAGCCGAATCCACTCATTTGAAGGGGTGTCCACATACTTTTGTATATATAATGTAGTTGAATCTATGTGATTGACGTATGGTTATATCATCGTCGGTGGCATTCTGAAAAGAGCTTGTGGCAGTGTCTGAAATGCAGTCCTTATCCCTATCAAAAACAGACAGCACATGGCTTGAATCTGTCTCTACTTGACATTTGATACAATGAATCACAACTGAAAAATAAAGACTGGGATTTTCATTTTGAGCATGTTGAATGAATAAAATCATGCCAAAATGATGAAATCTCTTGTTTCTGTAGATAAGTGACTATTTAAATCATAAATTGTGCTGAGCAACAGGAACTAAAATCACAATGATGAGTCTTTTACTAGAAATATGGACAACCTTTTCACAATCTAGAGTTTATGGCCTATCAAGGACCCACCAGTTGTGTATTTTCAGTCCTTATCACATAAAACCATTTTACCTTAGCATTTATTTCATATTTCCATGCTAAAAGCAATAACCTTCAAATACTATTCAGAGTTATTGAAACACACATTGAAACAGTCCTCAACCCCAAGAGAGGCATTGTCACAGAGGTGGAATTGCAACACAAGTGTTGACTATCATCCTGAGAAGGGTACATACCGTACAGAATTTAGCGAAATGAGTGAGCCCTAACAAGACTTTTAAATTCCAGTCTGACATACTAAGACAGAGCAGGTTATAAATAATTAATCTAAATAAGTACGCAGGGCTGTCAAGAGCATGTCATGTCTCATTTTGTTGCACAGTTTGATCTATCAGTGACTGGTGATGCTGCAACATTCAGCTTTAAATATCCTCTTTCCAATCCTGTCTTCTCTCTAAATATCCTCTTTCCTATTCTACATGTAATAGGGGGTGCCACAGGGTTCAATTCTCGGGCCGAATTCTCTGTATACATCAATGATGTTGCTCTTGCTGCTGGTGATTCTCTGATCCACCTCTACGCAGACGACACCATTCTGTATAATTCTTGCCCTTCTTTGGACACCGTGCTAACTAACCTCCAGACGAGCTTCAATGCCATACAACTCTCCTTCCGTGGCCTCCAACTGCTCTTAAATGCAAGTAAAACTAAATGCATGCTCTTCAACCGATCGCTGCCCGCACCTGCCCGCATGTCCAGCATCACTACTCTGGACGGTTCTGACCTAGAATATGTGGACAACTACAAATACCTGGGTGTCTGGTTAGACTGTAAACTCTCCTTCCAGACCCACATTAAGCATCTAGAATCGGCTTCCTATTTCGCAACAAAGCATCCTTCACTCATGCTGCCAAACATACCCTCGTAAAACTGACCATCCTACCGATCCTCGACTTCGGCGATGTCATTTACAAAATAGCCCCCAACACTCTACTCAACAAATTGGATGCAGTTTATCACAGTGCCATCCTTTTTGTCACCAAAGCCCCATATACTATACACCACTGCGACCTGTACGCTCTCGTTGGCTGGCCCTAGATTCATACTCGTCCCCAAACCCACTGGCTCCAGGACATCTACAAGTCTTTGCTAGGTAAAGCCCCGCCTTATCTCAGTTCACTGGTCACCATAGCCGCACCCAGCCGCAGCACGCACTCCAGCAGGTATATTTCACTGGTCACCCCCAAAGCCAATTCCTCCTTTGGCTGCCTTTCCTTCCAGTTCTCTGCTGCCAATGACTGGAACAAACTGCAAAAATCACTGAAACTGGAGACTCTTATTTCCCTTACTAACTTCAACCACCAGCTGTCAGAGAAGCTCACAGATCATTGCACCTGTAAATAGCCCATCCAACTATCTCATCCCCATACTGTATTTATTTTGCTCCTTTCACCCCAGTATCTCTACTTGCACATTCATCTTCTGCACATCTATCACACCAGTGTTTAATTGCTATATTGTAAATAACTCACCACTATGGCCTATTTATAGCCTTACCTCCCTTATTTGCACACACCGTGTATATACCTTTTTTCCTACTGTATTATTGACTGTATGTTTGTTTATTCCATGTGTAACTCTGTGTTTACAGTTAGGTCATTTAGCAGACACTGTTATCCAGAGCAATTTACAGTAGTGAATGCATACATTTCATACATTCTTTTCTCCATGCTGGCCCCCCATGGGAATCGAACCCACATCCCTGGCGTTGCAAACACCATGCTCTACCAACTGAGCCACACAGGACCTGTGTTGTTGTTTGTGTCGAAATGCTTTGCTTCATCTTGGCCAGGTCGCAGTTGTAAATGAGAACTTGTTCTCAATTAGCCTACCTGGTTAAATAAAAGGTAATTAAAAAAATAAATAAAAAATATCCTCTTTACTATCCTACATGTAATTCTTCTCTCTAAATGTCATTTTCCTATCCTATGTCTTCTCTTTAAATATTCTCTTTCCTATCCTAGATACTATGTATTTCTCAATGTATGAAAGGATGTGTTATTCCCTGTGTCAGCAAAGGTCATAGGTTCACAGAATGAACCTTTTCTTCAGAATATTTTTGCTCATTTTAAGTATTCATGTTAAATTATTTAGGTTTTGGACTCTTTGAAAGCATTTGATGACAAAGGAGCATTTTCAATACAATCCTCCACATATGTAGTGTAGTCATTTATATCTTAGCCGGTGCTCCGGACATCAAATACACCAGCTTTATTTTGAGTGATTTTGATTTACTGTCTCTATTCAATCCACAGCGCTGAATATCCGCTAGTGTAGTAATTTAAAGGCAATGTTCCCTGCGTTAGCAGAGACTTTATTCACTGTAAATGCTGCATAACTTCACATTTCAATCATGCTAAAATGCTGAACTTCCTTGATATGGATTGAATCGAGCCCTCAGGGAAGGCTACTACTGAGCTTCAGGCGTTGCTACAATGTCTTGAGCACACTTAATGGCGTAGTATACACCCCTCCCCCCACATATATTTATATGTACATATTCTTATTCCATCCCTTTACATTTGTATGTATTAGGTAGTTGTTGTGGAATTGTTAGATTACTTGTTAGATATTACTGCACCGTCGTTGGAACTAGAAGCACAAGCATTTCGCTACACTCGCATTAACATCTGCTAACCTTGTGTATGTGAGCATTAACATTTGATTTGATTTGAAAATAGCATATATGCCATGGTAAAATGTTTAGAATGACAGGAAATTAGCTTTAAAACTACACATTTTCCTTTCTGCCTCATGGTAAAATGTGTAAAATAGCAAGAGATTAGCTATAAAACTGCATGTTTTCCTTTGTCTTCAGAGCAAAGTGTGTAAAATAGCACGAGATTAGCTATAAAACTGCAACATTTTAGCCAAAACTGTGCTACGCCACTGCACACACTATCAGTATAACTAAGATTATGATATTTAACCTCAAAGATCAGAATTCTGTTTGATCTCTGACCAAAGGACAATCATCAACCCAAATAATAAACACAAAATACAAGCAATGACAACAAATGTCTACAATTGACTATGTCAACTCAAAACTAATTTTGCCATCTCTCTCTCTCTCTCTCCCAACAGTTTTTATAGAAACATATAGAATATATTTTCCAACCATACACAGAATGTGGTATCCTAGAGGTCATGTTGCTCTTTGGATACCATTAGCCATTAATAGGGGTTCCTGAGTGACGCGGTGGTCAAAGGCACTGCATCTCAGTGCTAAAGGCGTCACTACAGACACCCTGGTTCAAATCCAGGCTGTATCACAACCGGTCGTGATTGGCAGTCCCATAGGGCGGTGCACAATTGTCCCAGCTTCGTCCTGGTTTGGCCGGTGAAAGGTCGTCATTGTAAATAAGAATTTGTTCTTAACTGACTTGCCTACTTAAATAAATTTAAAAAATGTTGTAATCACGCAGCAAACTAGACAGCATAGACTTCACCATTAATAAAATATGGCTCTGATCCAATTAAGGAGCTTGGAAGAGGAGAGATCTCCTGGTGTCCTCACGGAACATTTGGTGTGCACGGAACATTTGATGTGCACTGCGTTCCAAATGCCACCCTATTCTCTACATAGTGCACTACTTTTGACCGGGGCCTATAGGGCCCATAGGGCTCTGGTCAAAAATAGTGCACTATGTAGGGAATTGTGTGACATTTGGGACGTACCCTTGGAGGGAGCTAGGGCACGTAGGCAGGCAGCACAGGCCTGTAAATAATCAGGCCCGGGGCTCTCCCAACCCCAGTACCCAGGAGATGACACTGCACTGGCACTGCACTGTCACCACACATCACTCCTGAGCCTTCTGAGGCCCTCGCTGCTCTGTGAACATACCACAATATATATCCACATTCCTTACCACGCCACATATCGGTAGGCTAGAATAGCCTGGAGAAATATTATTCAAAATTGTAATGTTTTTGTTCAAATGTGTAACGTTCGGCGTCAGGTAACGAGGAAGCGGACCAAAACGCAGCTGGGAGCGAACACATGTTTATTCTTTTACACCGAAATAAACACGTACACAAAATCAAGAAAATACCGATACGTTAGCTGCTCAAAATCAAAGAGACAACAACCCAAAAACATCGTGGGGGGAAAAGGAACTTAAATATGATTCCCCAATCAGAGGCAACTAGCGACAGCTGTCTCTGATTGGGAATCGACAGAACCCAACATAGAAATACGCCCCAAAGCAAGGCTATACCAAAAACATAGAAAATAAACTATAGAAATGCCACACCCTGACCAAAATAGAAGAGTTCACCTGGTCAGGGCGTGATAAAATGGTGCTGTGTTTAATTTGTATCTGTTTTAATGGGTTACACTTTGATTTCAAGCGTCTTTCTTTATGATGAGGTCAAATGAAATGCAGAGAATGCAACAGAAGATGGACGCTCTGCTGACAGATACAGTACAGACTTCTTCTTGTATGTCATTTTTTACAAACAAAGAAATATCTAATTTATCATTGAAATCGTGTTGTTGTAACTTGCAACTAATAGTTCAACAATAAGTAATTCAATTGCAAAAATGTTACACCAACTCACGTTGTTTGACATCATAAGCAAGTTGGTCTGACTACATACAGGTTAACGTTTTTAGCTAGACACCCTCAGGGTTTGGGCTACCCTAAAATGTTATTTGTAATGTACTGCAGACCTACACACAGTGTGACCCTCTTTTTACTGTTGTATGAATATTCACAGTGGAATAAGCATGAAAGGGAAGCCAGAACAATATTAATTAGGGATATGATTCTGCCCAGGACCAGCCAGGCCACCAGTCTATCAGTCCATCAGCCTGTGCCTTATAATGTCACATAATGACTTCCATCAAATGAAACTTGCTAACCCAGTTTAAATGAGCAACAAAAGACAAAAGAAAGTGACAGGTGGATGTACACGGCTGGCTGACCAATGGCCATCAAGGCTTCAAATCCAACATTGTTATATACAGTATAAATAGTTTGCAGTATAATGCGTTACTCTGAGACAGAGCTTAATGGGGTGCCCTGAGTACGATATTACCTTTATTACATGTATCTGTCTGAAATATTAACATATTTCATTATTTAGCACAGCATTGAAATCAAAATCTATGATTTGAACTAGGGAGGGGTGTGTGCTCACTGCTCAGTCAGACATCAATATGACATTGTCATTTCTTTGCCAAAATTGCTCAGCTTTCAAATGAAATTCTAAATCCATTGTGAGGTGGCAAACAATAGAAATCCATAAAAATAAATAAATATATATATATATATATATATATATATATATATATATATATATATATATATATATATATAGTTAAGAGAAAACCTGTGGGTGTTGAATTATTTAAAGGTACAGCACACCACAAACATACAGACTAAGCCACTAAGGTACCAAGACTGGATTCATCTGTAGTAAAATTGAATCAATTTGTTAAAATCTGACGTGTTTAAAGGACACCATGAAACACAAGGTTTAACTGGAGTAATAACACATGAAAGTATCTGCTCAGAAGAGATACCAAGTCAACTGGCTTTTCTTTATGTCAGTATCCACCAGTAAGATGACTCTATGTGTCAATGTTGTCACGGTTCTCAAGACGTTCAACCAAATGTTATCCTATTTGTCAATTTATGCCTGAATATTGTACACAGGACATGGCTGTAAGTCTCAGGTTCAATCAGGACACTCTTGATGACTGATTTAGCCTCATCACAGAGAAGTGCAAGCGTAACATTAATTTAGTACAAAACTAGACACAGAGACACATGCTGTACTTATTGAATAAATAATTATCCAGCCCCAGTTCATTAGTCCCAGCTTTATGTTTCCATTTTAATTATTGGTCCTGGAAGATACAAGCTGACAGGGTCTTTAATCAGCCGGGGCGGAGGTTGGTATCTTAAGGACAACTTGCTGACATGCTGAGAGGAGGGGATGGAAGGATATGTCCTAGGGATGATGTGTCCCGTAATGCAGATGACTACGTGTGTCATTACCCTTGATATTTCACGACCAAATATGTCCATTAGGCTAACGGATAACAGATCAGGGATACTGGTATGCAAGTGATCACCTAAAATAGGTAATCATAAAGGGGAATAGTGGAGACCTTAATCCTTCTGGCTAAATAAGGGACAGACGTTTTATTGTGTGAAAGTTCCAATTCTGTGTGTAGATGAATGGGGTTCAACACAGGAGCCATAGGGAACTGTGGGTGGGGTGTGTGGGACACTAAAAGTTACACACAATGTAATATGGAGGCAAAGTTTCTATGTCCTAGTCCAATATTGAACAGTTACCTTGACTTTTCCCTCCACCGTTGTCAGTCAACAAACCCGAAAGGAGTTCAGTCTGTCACAATGGAAGTCAATACCACCTGATAATGATTGGCACAGGCTTAGCTCTAAGCTTTGCCTTGGGGTCAAGTAATTCAAAAATAAAAATCGATATTAAAGGAACTGGTTACCTTGAACATGGTAATGCTTGATGCGAGAGTGTAAACATACATTATAGACCTTATTAAACAGTGACTGTTCACTATTTCTCCAGATCAGAAACATGTGTCAGCATTAGTGAACAAGCAACAGTAGATGAGCTCTATAGGCGACTTCAATGCGTTAGACATTGTGTCTTGGCGATACATCGACGATGTCATCTCTTTCAGCACATTATTAAGGAATGTCAATGTGGATTTTGGGGAATATTTCTCTGCATACAACTGTGAGAACAGAAGGTTGGGAGATAATGTGGTTTAATGAGCATAGTTTAAGGTTAGAAGAGGGCCTTGGATTGAAATAACCCAACTGTCTGGAAAGCAGCCTTTTACAGCGTAACAACTCTGACTGTCCGTTAGATATTTACGATTACATTAAGATTGCCAACAACAACAAAAGCCTCAAACTCTGACCAAAGCCTTGGCTGGTGTGGACCTAGTACAGTAGTATCCAATAGCAGTAGAGGGAGGAAGGATAAGCCTACTGTAGCTACCCCCTGTGTTCATTTCGCTGTGGGGGAAACAACACTTAACACTGACACGGTCCCAGATTCAGAGTGACATTTCTGACAGAATAAAAAAAATGATGTCCGTACTAAACAGGAGCCATGGATCTGACAAACATTTAGATGCTATCTCCCAGCTCCAGTGAATAACTGCATTGAGTGACACTGTGACCAGCTAGCAGGGTCACTGGCTACACCAGCCACACAGACACTTAATCACACTGGACAGAGGGGCTCCCGCCTCATCAAGCACAGAACCACATCTAGGTAATTGACAAAAATATATATAATGAATAGATGAACCACAGAAGAGAGAGTTACACACACCAAGGCTTTCTGACTGTAGAGATGTCTGTCTGTGGCCGAGCAGTGACTTCCTTCCTGTGTTATTGGAGAATGAACTCTACGACATAGAATGTTCAAACTCTTCAGAACTTGAGACGCTCGTACAGTACGTACTTCTATTCAGTTTGTACTGAACGTATCTATTTGCTGATACCACAAGCTCGATTTCCATTGTGTGAGAATGTGTAGATAATATTATTTTGACAGTGTTGCTTTACTTGGAAGGATTTAATTAAAATATAAACAACAATGTAGTCCATGTACTGACTTTGTAAACGTTATGACTAACCCTGCCCATAACTGTACTGACCTTGTAAACCTTACCACTACCCCAGACCATAACTGTACTAACCTCGTAAACCTTACAACTACTACTGCCCATAACTGTACTGGCCTTGTAAACCTTACCACTACCCCAGACCATAACTGTACTAACCTCGTAAACCTATCAACTACTACTGCCCATAACGGTACTGACCTTGTAAACCTTACCACTACCCCAGACCATAACTGTACTGACCTTGTACAGGTAGACCACTGTAGTGGTCTATCTACCAGTCCACTGTAGTGGTATATCTACCAGTCCACTGTAGTGGTATATCTACCAGTCCACTGTAGTGGTCTATCTACCAGTCCACTGTAGTGGTCTATCTACAAGTCCACTGTAGTGGTTTATCTACCAGTCCACTGTAGTGGTCTATCTATCAGTCCACTGTAGTGGTCTATCTACCAGTCCACTGTAGACCTGTATCTATTTGCCAGTCCACTGTAGTGGTCTATCTACCAGTCCACTGTAGTGGTCTATCTACAAGTCCACTGTAGTGGTCTATCTACATATCCACTGTAGTGGTCTATCTACCAATCCACTGTAGACCTGTATCTATCTACCAGTCCACTTTAGTGGTCTACCTACCAGTCCGCTGTAGTTGTCTATGTACCAGTCCACTGTAGTGGTCTATCTACCAATCCACTGTAGTGGTCTATCTACAAGTCCACTGTAGTGGTTTATCTACCAGTCCACTGTAGTGGTCTACCTACCAGTCCACTGTAGTGGTCTATCTACCCGTCCACTGTAGTGGTCTATCTACAAGTCCACTGTAGTGGTTTATCTACCAGTCCACTGTAGTGGTCTATCTACCAGTCCACTGTAGTGGTCTATCTACAAGTCCACTGTAGTGGTTTATCTACCAGTCCACTGTAGTGGTCTATCTATCAGTCCACTGTAGTGGTCTATCTACCAGTCCACTGTAGACCTGTATCTATTTGCCAGTCCACTGTAGTGGTCTATCTACCAGTCCACTGTAGTGGTCTATCTACAAGTCCACTGTAGTGGTCTATCTACATATCCACTGTAGTGGTCTATCTACCAATCCACTGTAGACCTGTATCTATCTACCAGTCCACTTTAGTGGTCTACCTACCAGTCCACTGTAGTTGTCTATGTACCAGTCCACTGTAGTGGTCTATCTACCAATCCACTGTAGTGGTCTATCTACAAGTCCACTGTAGTGGTTTATCTACCAGTCCACTGTAGTGGTCTACCTACCAGTCCACTGTAGTGGTCTATCTACCCGTCCACTGTAGTGGTCTACCTACCAGTCCACTGTAAACCTCTAGGGGTCTATCTACCAGTCCACTGTAGTGGTCTACCTACCAGTCCACTGTAGTGGTCTATCTACCAATCCACTGTAGTGGTCTATCTACCAGTCCACTGTAGTGGTCTACCTACCAGTCCACTGTAGAGGTCTATCTACATATCCACTGTAGTGGTCTATCTACCAGTCCACTGTAGTGGTCTACCTACCAGTCCACTGTAGTGGTCTACCTACCAGTCCACTGAAGACCTGTATCTATCTACCAGTCCAGTGAAGTGGTTTATCTACCAGTCCGATGTAGTTATGTATGTGGTCTATCCCCTTAGCTGTTATACTATGGCCTCATTTATACATTTGTCCACAATGGGAAACAGAGGGAAACAGCAGTTGTTGACTTGTTTTTCAGAATCCTTTTCCTATTCAGCTGTGTTGCATCGTCATGCTCATATTTGGCAACCTAATTGACAGGGCCCCTGGGACTAGGGGGTCGCAGGAAGGCAATCTGTTGACATCTCTACCCTTTGGAGAATAAAACGTTGTAAGACAAATCAAAAATATCTCAAACCTTTGAAAAATATATTTCACACAACCACACAAGTCTAGTGGCTGGCACACTGTTCCACTGGCTATGACTGTTAAGATGATTATCAACCAGGACACCCTGTGCTGATTTCAGTCCCACATGTGCTCAAAAATGCTGTTGAAAAGAGTCTTCCCTGAACAAACTGTATCACAAATGGAAGACAAATCTTTCCTGAAACTGGATTAAGGTAAAACTGTTGGCAAATCTGTCATATTAGATGAGAAACAGCTTATATATTAAATCAAATATAAATTGCTCTTCCATGTTATTTTCCTATTCAATCAGCATTCCCAGTTTGTTGTTGCTTGATGATTTAGATATTATACAACGCAAATAAAATGACCACCTCTCTACACTCTGTGATCATTCAAAATGACAGCAACACAATAAACTGTTTGGCTAAGGTTTATGCTCACAGAGCTGATTTGGTTTTGTTAAATAAATAAATAAGGGATGTGTTTACTGTGAACGTACCAGTGGGTTATATACAGCATATACAGTACCAGTCAAAAGTTCGGACACACCTACTCATTCATTTATTTTGACTATTTTCTACATTGTAGAGTAATAGTGAAGACATCAAAACTATGAAATAACACATATGGAATCATGTAGTAACCAAAAAAGTGTATATATTTGATATTTGAGATTCTTCAAAGTAGCCAACCTTTGCCTTGATGACAGTTTTCCATACTCTTAGCATTCCCTCAACCAGCTTCACGAGGCAGTCACCTGGAATGCATTTCAATTAACAGGTTTGCCTTGTTAAAAGTTAATTTGTGGAATTTGTTTCCTTCTTAACCTGTTTAGGATAGGGGGCAGTATTTTCACGGCCAGATAAAAAAACGTACCCAATTTAATCTGGTTATTACTCCTGCCCAGAAACTAGAATATGCATATAATTAGTAGATGTGGATAGAAAACACCCTAAAGTTTCTAAAACTGTTTGAATGGTGTCTGTGAGTATAACAGAACTCATATGGCAGGCCAAAACTTGAGAAGATTCCATACAGGAAGTGCCCTCTCTGACCATTTCTTGTCCTTCTATAGCCTCTTTATGGAAAATAGAGGATCTCTGCTGTAACGTGACATTTTTTAAGGCTCCCATAGGCTCTCAGAAGGCGCCAGAACGGGGAATGATGACTCTGCAGTCCCTGGGCGAAAAACAGTAGGCCTTTTGGAAAGTGGTCGTTCTGAGAACAATGACACAGGTGCACGCATGCATGTGAAGACTCCATTTTCTATTTTCAGTGTTTGAAAATAGAAAATTCCGGTCGGAATATTATCGCTATTATACGAGAAAAATCGCATAAAATTTTATTTTAAACAGCGTTTGACATGCTTCGAAGTACGGTAATGGAATATTTTGAATTTTTTTGTCACGATATGCGCCGACGCGTCACCCTTCGGATAGTGTCTTGAACGCAAGAACAAAACGCAGCTATTTGGATATAACTATGGATTATTTGGAACCAAAACAACATTTGGGTGTTGAAGTAGAAGTCCTGGGAGTGCATTCTGACGAAGAACAGCAAAGGTAATCCAATTTTTCTTATAGTAAATCTAAGTTTGGTGAGTGCCAAACTTGGTGGGTGTCAAAATAGCTAGCCATGATGGCCGGGCTATCTACTCAGAATATTGCAAAATGTGCTTTCACCGAAAAGCTATTTTAAAATCGGACACCGCGATTGCATAAAGGAGTTCTGTATCTATAATTCTTAAAATAATTGTTATGTTTTTTGTGAACGTTTATCGTGAGTAATTTAGTAAATTCACCGGAAGTTCTCGGTGGGTATGCTAGTTCTGAATGTCACATGCTAATGTAAAAAGCAGTTTTTTGATATAAATATGAACTTGATTGAACAAAACATGCATGTATTGTATAACATAATGTCCTAGGAGTGTCATCTGATGAAGATCATCAAAGGTTAGTGCTGCATTTAGCTGTGGTTTTGGTTTTTGTGACATTATATGCTAGCTTAAAAAATGGGTGTGTGATTATTTCTGGCTGGGTACTCTCCTGACATAATCTAATGTTTGCTTTTGTTGTAAAGCCTTTTTGAAATCGGACAATGTGGTTAGATAAAGGAGAGTCTTGTCTTTAAAATGGTGTAAAATAGTCATATGTTTGAAAAATTGAAGTTTTTGCATTTTTGAGGTATTTGTAATTCACGCCACGCTCTATCATTGGATATTGGCGAGGCGTTCCGCTAGCAGAACATCTAGATGTAAGAGGTTTTTAATGCATTTGAGCCAATTAGTTGTGTTGTAACAAGGTAGGGTTGGTATACAGAAGATAGCCCTATTTAGCAAAATACTAAGTCCATATTATGGCAAAAACAGCTCAAATAAGCAAAGAGAAACCACAGTCCATCATTACTTAAAGCATGAATGTCAGTAGCTGCAGAACATTTCACGAACTTCGAACGTTTCTTCAACTGCATTCTAAAAAACCATCAAGCACTACGATGAAACTGGCTCTCATGAGGACTGCCACAGGAAAGGAAGACCCAGAGTTACCTCTGCTGCAGAGGATAAGTTCATTAGAGTTACCAGCCTCAGAAATTGCAGCCCAAATAAATGCTTCAGAGTTTAACAGACACCTCTCAACAGCAACTGTTCAGAGGAGACAGTGTGAATCAGGTCTTCATGGTCGAATTGCTGCAAAGAAACCACTACTAAAGGACACCAATAAGAAGAGGAGACTTGCTTGGACCAGGAAACACGATCAATGGACATTAGACCGGTGGAAATCTTTCCTTTGGTCTGATGAGTCCACATTGGAGGTTTTTGGTTCCAACCACCGTGTCTTTGTGAGACGCAGAGTAGGTAAACGGATGATTTCCGCATGTGTGATTCCCACCGTGAAGCATGGAGGAGGAGGTGTGATGGTGTGGGGGTGCTTTACTGGTGACACTGTCAGTGATTTATTTAGAATTCAAGGCACACTTAACCACCATGGCTACAACATCATTCTGCAGCAATACACCATCCAATCTGGTTTGTGTTTAGTGGGACTGTCATTTGTTTTTTAAGAGGACAATGACCCTAAACACCTCCAGGCTGTTTAAGGGCTATTTGACCAAGAAGGAGAGTGATGGAATGCTGCATCAGATGACCTGTCCTCCTCAATCATCCAACCTCAACCCAAGTGAGATGGTTTGGGATGAGTTGGACTGCAGAGTGAAGGAAACGCAGCCAAAAAGTGCTCAACATGTGTGGGAACTCCTTCATGACTGTTGGAAAAGCATTCCAGGTGAAGCTGATTGAGATAATGCCAAGAGTGTGGAAAGCTGTCATCAAGGCAAATAGTAGCTACTTTGAAGAACCTCAAATGTAAAACATATTTTGATTTGTTTAACACTTGTTTGCTGATAGTTGATTCCACATGTGTTATTTCATAGTTTTGATGTCTTCACTATTATTCTACAATTTAGAAAATAGTAAAAATAAAGAAAAACCCTTGAATGAGTAGGTGTGTCCATACTTTTGACTGGTACTGTATATACACTGAACAGAAAAATGCAACATGTAAAGTGTTTGTCCCATGTTTTCCATATGCACAAAAAGCTTATTTTTCAAAATTGATGTGCACAAATTGGTTTATATCCCTGTTGTTGAGCATTTATCATTTTCCAAGATAATCCATCCACCTGACAAGTGTGGCATATCAAGAAGCTGATTAAACAGCATGATCATTACACAGGTGCACCTTGTGCGGGGGACAATACAAGTCCACTCTAACATGTGCAGTTTTATTACAAAACACAATGCCACATATGTCCCAAGTTTTGAAGGCATGTGCAATTGGCATTCTGACTGCAGGAATGTTTACCAGAGCTGTTGCCAGAGAATTAAATGCTAATTTCTCTACCATAAGCCACCTCCAATGTCGTTTCAGAGAATTTGGCAGTAGGTCCAACCGGCCTCACAACCGCAGACCATGTGTATGGTGTTGTGTGGGAAAGCAGTTTGCAGATGTCAGCATTGTGACCAGAGTGCCCCATGGTGGCGGTGGTGTTATGGTGTGGGCAGGCATAAGCTACAGACAAGGAACACAATTGCATTTTATCAATGGCAATTTCAATGCACAGAGATACCGTGACGAGATCCTGAGGCCTATTGTCTTATGATTCATCCTCCGCCATCACCATGTTTCAGCATGATAATGTACAGCCCCATGTCTCAAGGATCTGTACACAATTTCTGATAGCTGAAAATGTCCCAGTTCTTCCATGGCCTTTATACTCACCAGAAATGTCACCCATTGAGCATGTTTGGGATGCTCTTGATCGGCATGTATGGCAGAGTGATCCAGTTTCCACCAATATCCAGCAACTTCGCACAGCCATTGAAGAGGAGTGAGACAACATTCCACATGTTACAATCAACAGCCTGATCAACTCTATACAAAGGAGATGTGTCACGCTGTATGAGGCAAATGGTGGTCACACCAGATACTGACATGTTTTCTGATCAACCCCCCCTAACTTTTTTATGTATCCCAGTCATGTGAAATCAATAGATTAGAGCCAAAATAATTTATTTAAATCATATGATTTACTTTGAAATTGTTGTATGTTGTGTTTATATTATTTTCAGTATATTTAAACACTATGAGGTTGGAATAATACTGTGAAATTGTGAAAATTATAATAATGCCCTTTTAGTGTAAGAGGTGTTCGGTAAGATGGAGTTTGGCATGCCTGGTGACATCACCACGTGGTAAATGAGTTAATAGACAAATAACAAAGAGAGTTCCAAACCTCTCTGCCAATAACAGCTCATTTATTTTTTACCTTCCCAGCTCAGACAATTCCCAGACAGTCCTATCAAATTCTTGCTTGAAATTGCTAATTGCTAAGAAGCTAATTTTAAAAAATTATTTTTGATGATTTAATTTCAACACAATCACATTAAAGGTACTTAATTGTTACCCAGAAATGATTGGACCTTTAGTACCATCATGGCCACCTAATCATCCCCAGTTTACAATTGGCTCATTCACCCCCCCCCCCCTTCCTCTCACCTGTAACTATTCCCCAGGTCGTTACTGTAAATGAGAATGTGTTCTCAGTTAACTTAACTGGTAAAATAAGGGTTAAAAATAATAATAAAAAATATATATAGAGGTTGAATAAAATATGCAAATGAAAGCCAGGTCAGGGTTTTATACATAGCCTTCTATATAGCTTGGGGGGAAACATCTTTCCTTAATGTTTTTACACCGGGGTACAGCTGATGCCATCCCATGGCCACCAGAGTTAGCTGGCTGCTTGCTGCATACTGATTGTACAGCCCTGCCAACCCAACTCCAGAGGATTAAAACTGTGGGCATAGCTGCATCCCATACTCATTTACAACTAGATGGGTTGAGAAAAATTCTGATTTGTCCCTGCATGGCAAATCAACGAAGCACCTTTGTTAAAATTGCAGGGATGAGTGGATTCTAAATTGGCATGCATTCATTATCCATTAAGAAGCTGGAATGAGTGAAGACTGTCTGTGTAGGTGAATATGCTGCAGTGAGTGAAGACTGTCTGTGTAAGTGAACAAGCTGCAGTGAGTGAAGACTGTCTGTGTAGGTGAATATGCTGCAGTGAGTGAAGACTGTCTGTGTAGGTGAATATGCTGCAGTGAGTGAAGACTGTCTGTGTAGGTGAATATTCTGCAGTGAGTGAAGTCTGTCTGTGTAGGTGAATATACTTCAGTAAGTGAAGACTTTCTGTGTAGGTGAATATGCTGCAGTGAGAGAAGACGGTCTGTGTAGGTGAATATGCTGCAGTGAGTGAAGTCTGTCTGTGTAGGTGAATATGCAGTAGTGAGTGAATTCTGTCTGTGTAGGTAAATATGCAGTAGTGAGTGATGTCTGTCTATGTAGGTGAATATGCTGCAGTGAGAGAAGTCTCTCTGTGTAGGTGAATATGCAGTAGTGAGTGAAGTCTGTTTGTGTAGGTGAATATGCTGCTGAGATATAGTGGTAGTGGAGGCACTATCCTGTCAATGGTTTGATGTGTTATTTTGTCAGTGTAATAAATTAGGATGAATTTTGTGGACAGAGGATGTACAAGATCTAGCAACAATTCTATACCACTTAGTCTGTCTCTTTAAGATCCAGCAACACTTCTGTACCACTTAGTCTGTCTCTTTAAGATCCAGCAGCTCTTCTATACCACTTAGTCTGTCTCTTTAACTTCTTTGGGATAGGGGGCAGTATTTACACGGCCGGATAAAAAACGTACCCGATTTAATCTGGTTACTACTTCTGGCCAGAAACTAGAATATGCATATAATTAGTAGATTTGGATAGAAAACACTCTAAAGTTTCTAAAACTGTTTGAATGGTGTCTGTGAGTATAACAGAACTCAAATGGCAGGCCAAAACCTGAGAAGATTCCATACAGGAAGAGCCCTGTCTGACAATTTGTTGTCCTTCTGTTGCATCTCTATCAAAAATACAGCATCTGTGCTGTTACGTGACATATTCTAAGGCTTCCATTGGCTCTTTAAAGCCGCCAGAAAGTGGAATGGGGTGTCTGCTGTCTCTGGGCAAAGAACAGCAGCAGAATTTGTAAGTGGTCAGCCTGGGGACAGTGAGACTGAGATGCGCTTTCACGAGACTACTCCATTTTCTTCTTTCAGCCTTTGAATGAATACAACGTTGCCCGGTTGGAATAGTATTGCTATTTTACGAGAAAAATAGCATAACAATTCATTTTAAACAGCGTTTGACATGCTTCTAAGTACGGTAATGGAATATTTAGAATTTTTTTTGTCACGAAATGCGCTTGCGCATCACCCTTCGGATAGGGACCTGAATGCACGAACAAAACGGAGCTATTTGAATATAACTATGGATTATTTGGAACCAAAACAACATTTGTTGTTGAAGTAGAAGTCCTGGGAGTGATGGCCGAGCTATGTACTCAGAATATTGCAAAATGTGCTTTCGCCGAAAAGCTATTTTAAAATCTGACACAGCGATTGCATAAAGGAGTTCTGTATCTATAATTCTTAAAATAATTGTTGTGTATTTTGTCAACGTTTATCATGAGTAATTTAGTAAATTCACCGGAAGTTTTCGGTGGGTATGCTAGTTCTGAACATCACATGCTAATGTAAAAATCTGTTTTTTGATATAAATATGAACTTGATTGAACAAAACATGCATGTATTGTATAACATAATGTCCTAGGAGTTTCATCTGATGAAGATCATCAAAGGTTAGTGCTGCATTTAGCTGTGGTTTGGGTTTATGTGACATATATGCTTGCTTGGAAAATGGCTGTGTGATTATTTGTGTCTATGTACTCTCCTAACATAATCTAATGTTTTGCTTTCGCTGTAAAGCCTTTTTGAAATCGGACAATATGGTTAGATTAACAAGAGTCTTATCTGTGTAAAATAGTTGATTGTTTGAGAAAATTGAATTGTGGTATTTTAGTTGGTTTTGTATTTCGCGCCGTGCGATGCCATTGGCTGTTGGCTAGGGGTTTCGCAGGCGGAACGGGGTTCCGCTAGCGGAACGTCTGTCCTCAACAGATCCAGCAACACTTCTGTACCACTTAATCTGTCTCTTTAAGATCCAGCAGCACTTCTATACCACTTAGTCTGTCTCTTTAAGATCCAGCAACACTTCTGTACCACTTGAGGGCCGTCCACACCAAGGACGAAAACTATAAACATTGGCGAGCACCAGCAGACCGTTTCTTATTCTGTGTTACACCTGTCAACAAACTGATCAACGCATCCTACTGCACGCTGTAGGTCTAGTAATAAGGTGGTGACAAAGACCGTTCTCTGTTTCAGGGTGTGTTCATTGTCACAGTAACAACTGCAAATAACACTTTAATGTACATGTAGCATTTCAACAACAAACACTGTTTAGCCTGCACATACTGTATTTTACATCACGTAAAATGCTGGCCTAGTTGTTCAAGTGGTTTGTCATGTCAATGCTGGCCTAGTTGCTCAAGTGGTTTGTCATGTCAATGCTGGCTTAGTTGCTCAAGTGGTTTGTCATGTCAATGCTGGCTTAGTTGCTCAAGTGGTTTGTTATGTCAATGCTGGCTTAGTTGCTCAAGTGGTTTGTCATGTCAATGCTGGCTTAGTTGCTCAAGTGGTTTGTCATGTCAATGCTGGCTTAGTTGCTCAAGTGGTTTGTTATGTCAATGCTGGCTTAGTTGCTCAAGTGGTTTGTTTGCAAGTGATTTCAGTTTTTTTCTTATGATTGGGAATTTGTTTGGAGCTTTTTTTTAGCTGTGCTCATCTCTCTGTCTGTCCTGTGTGACAGTTAGGCCCAGGCCTATTTTACATTTAGCACTTAGCAACAGCAAGCCCGCTTCTAGCCACAAAAAAGGCTATTAGGCCTAGTATCAACAATTCTACAAATAAATGTCCTATAGCTTTTGTAGCCTATAGCTTTTCCTGGGATTTCACATGAAGAGGAATAGCAGCGAGGCTTGCCTAGCCTATTAGCCTGTATTGCTCACGGGAACAGCTTGGAAGAGAGAGGCTAGAGATGTGTAGCCAAAGTAAAAAGCGATATATTAGCTAGATTGTAAGCCATTCATTAGCTAAATAGTAAGGCTATAAATATTCACCTGTCAGTGTAGTAAAAATAAAATGTCAACAGATGATGAAATATCTGATCTCGGACACGCAAATGCTCCACTAAATCAAATCAAATCAAATTGTATTGGTCACTAACACATGGTTAGCAGATGTTATTGCGAGTGTAGTGAAATGCTTATGTTTCTAGATCTAACAGTGTAGCAGTATCTAACAGGTAATATCTAACAAATTCCACAACAAAACCTAATACACACAATTTAGTAAAGGAATGGGATGAGAATATATAAGTCTCTGATATCCAATAGTTCTTCCCGGCTGGATGTAATAACACTTAAGGTTTTCTGGGCTAACAATGTAAGAAATAATACATAATAAACAAAATACTGCATAGTTTCCTAAGGACTTGAAGCGAACATGCCATCTCAATTGGCGCCATCTTGTCCTAGGATTAGGCCTACGTTTTTAGACAAGAAAACTACCTAGGCTACAACAACACAGTGCAATGAGGAATTTTATTATTGTTGTGAAGTGAATACACAAATTATTGTCTGGGGCTGTAAACTGCAGTGATGTAGGCTAATTTGAATAACCACTCAAATGTCCTGTTTTGAAAGCTTCATGCCAAAATAACTGCCTCTAGCCTAGGCCTGATCATGTAACCATTTGATAATTTATGGGTCTATACTCCACAGTTTACAAGGTCCAGAAAGGTACATTAGATACAACCTCAGCCTGATCATGTAACCATTTGATCATTTATGGGTCTATACTCCACAGTTTACAAGGTCCAGAAAGATACATTAGCAGGCTACTCATATGGTGTATTTTGATGACACACAAACTCTTTCTCTCTCTCTCTCCTTTCAAACTCCCCTATTTTACATTCAGCAAGCAAGAGCAAGCTGGAGTTGTTCCTCGATCGACTAGTAGTAGAAATATAAAAATGCTTGAATATTGTGCAGGGCTACAACAAGCTATTGTAGTCCAGCTTTTTTTGCGCAAAGATAACCGTGAATACAGATGCGTAGCCTAAGTTAGAAGCATATGCAACCCATCAATCATTAGCTAAATACTAGGTCTAATATCACTTATACTTTTTATGGATGAGAAAATGATCATACCTAGGCTATAACAACACAAGGCAATTATGCATTCGATTATTCTTTATAAAAAAATAATATGAAACATTTTCTAGTGTGTAAAGATTTCTAGTCTTTAAACTGCAGTGAATCTGCAATTTCAATAACCACTAAAACCCCCTGCGTTTTGAATGGATGTTTCGTTCCCAAATAATAATAAGCGTCCCGAGGACTGATTAGGCAACTATTTGGATCAGTGATAGTCCCGTGTGGCTCAGTTGGTAGAGCATGGTGTTTGCAACACCAGGGTTGTGGGTTCGATTCCCACGGGGGACCAGTACGGGGAAAAATAAAATGTATGAAATGTATGCATTCACTACTGTAAGTCGCTCTGGATAAGAGCGTCTGCTAAATGACTAAAATGTAAATGTAATGGATCTTTTCTCAACAGTATACCAGGTCCAGAATGATGACTGATTTAGCCTCATCACAGAGAAGTGCAAGCGTAACATTAATTTAGTACAAAACTAGACACAGAGACACATGCTGTACTTATTGAATAAATAATTATCCAGCCCCAGTTCATTAGTCCCAGCTTTATGTTTCCATTTTAATTATTGGTCCTGGAAGATACAAGCTGACAGGGTCTTTAATCAGCCGGGGCGGAGGTTGGTATCTTAAGGACAACTTGCTGACATGCTGAGAGGAGGGGATGGAAGGATATGTCCTAGGGATGATGTGTCCCGTAATGCAGATGACTACGTGTGTCATTACCCTTGATATTTCACGACCAAATATGTCCATTAGGCTAACGGATAACAGATCAGGGATACTGGTATGCAAGTGATCACCTAAAATAGGTAATCATAAAGGGGAATAGTGGAGACCTTAATCCTTCTGGCTAAATAAGGGACAGACGTTTTATTGTGTGAAAGTTCCAATTCTGTGTGTAGATGAATGGGGTTCAACACAGGAGCCATAGGGAACTGTGGGTGGGGTGTGTGGGACACTAAAAGTTACACACAATGTAATATGGAGGCAAAGTTTCTATGTCCTAGTCCAATATTGAACAGTTACCTTGACTTTTCCCTCCACCGTTGTCAGTCAACAAACCCGAAAGGAGTTCAGTCTGTCACAATGGAAGTCAATACCACCTGATAATGATTGGCACAGGCTTACCTCTAAGCTTTGCCTTGGGGTCAAGTAATTCAAAAATAAAAATCGATATTAAAGGAACTGGTTACCTTGAACATGGTAATGCTTGATGCGAGAGTGTAAACATACATTATAGACCTTATTAAACAGTGACTGTTCACTATTTCTCCAGATCAGAAACATGTGTCAGCATTAGTGAACAAGCAACAGTAGATGAGCTCTATAGGCGACTTCAATGCGTTAGACATTGTGTCTTGGCGATACATCGACGATGTCATCTCTTTCAGCACATTATTAAGGAATGTCAATGTGGATTTTGGGGAATATTTCTCTGCATACAACTGTGAGAACAGAAGGTTGGGAGATAATGTGGTTTAATGAGCATAGTTTAAGGTTAGAAGAGGGCCTTGGATTGAAATAACCCAACTGTCTGGAAAGCAGCCTTTTACAGCGTAACAACTCTGACTGTCCGTTAGATATTTACGATTACATTAAGATTGCCAACAACAACAAAAGCCTCAAACTCTGACCAAAGCCTTGGCTGGTGTGGACCTAGTACAGTAGTATCCAATAGCAGTAGAGGGAGGAAGGATAAGCCTACTGTAGCTACCCCCTGTGTTCATTTCGCTGTGGGGGAAACAACACTTAACACTGACACGGTCCCAGATTCAGAGTGACATTTCTGACAGAATAAAAAAAATGATGTCCGTACTAAACAGGAGCCATGGATCTGACAAACATTTAGATGCTATCTCCCAGCTCCAGTGAATAACTGCATTGAGTGACACTGTGACCAGCTAGCAGGGTCACTGGCTACACCAGCCACACAGACACTTAATCACACTGGACAGAGGGGCTCCCGCCTCATCAAGCACAGAACCACATCTAGGTAATTGACAAAAATATATATAATGAATAGATGAACCACAGAAGAGAGAGTTACACACACCAAGGCTTTCTGACTGTAGAGATGTCTGTCTGTGGCCGAGCAGTGACTTCCTTCCTGTGTTATTGGAGAATGAACTCTACGACATAGAATGTTCAAACTCTTCAGAACTTGAGACGCTCGTACAGTACGTACTTCTATTCAGTTTGTACTGAACGTATCTATTTGCTGATACCACAAGCTCGATTTCCATTGTGTGAGAATGTGTAGATAATATTATTTTGACAGTGTTGCTTTACTTGGAAGGATTTAATTAAAATATAAACAACAATGTAGTCCATGTACTGACTTTGTAAACGTTATGACTAACCCTGCCCATAACTGTACTGACCTTGTAAACCTTACCACTACCCCAGACCATAACTGTACTAACCTCGTAAACCTTACAACTACTACTGCCCATAACTGTACTGGCCTTGTAAACCTTACCACTACCCCAGACCATAACTGTACTAACCTCGTAAACCTATCAACTACTACTGCCCATAACGGTACTGACCTTGTAAACCTTACCACTACCCCAGACCATAACTGTACTGACCTTGTACAGGTAGACCACTGTAGTGGTCTATCTACCAGTCCACTGTAGTGGTATATCTACCAGTCCACTGTAGTGGTATATCTACCAGTCCACTGTAGTGGTCTATCTACCAGTCCACTGTAGTGGTCTATCTACAAGTCCACTGTAGTGGTTTATCTACCAGTCCACTGTAGTGGTCTATCTATCAGTCCACTGTAGTGGTCTATCTACCAGTCCACTGTAGACCTGTATCTATTTGCCAGTCCACTGTAGTGGTCTATCTACCAGTCCACTGTAGTGGTCTATCTACAAGTCCACTGTAGTGGTCTATCTACATATCCACTGTAGTGGTCTATCTACCAATCCACTGTAGACCTGTATCTATCTACCAGTCCACTTTAGTGGTCTACCTACCAGTCCGCTGTAGTTGTCTATGTACCAGTCCACTGTAGTGGTCTATCTACCAATCCACTGTAGTGGTCTATCTACAAGTCCACTGTAGTGGTTTATCTACCAGTCCACTGTAGTGGTCTACCTACCAGTCCACTGTAGTGGTCTATCTACCCGTCCACTGTAGTGGTCTATCTACAAGTCCACTGTAGTGGTTTATCTACCAGTCCACTGTAGTGGTCTATCTACCAGTCCACTGTAGTGGTCTATCTACAAGTCCACTGTAGTGGTTTATCTACCAGTCCACTGTAGTGGTCTATCTATCAGTCCACTGTAGTGGTCTATCTACCAGTCCACTGTAGACCTGTATCTATTTGCCAGTCCACTGTAGTGGTCTATCTACCAGTCCACTGTAGTGGTCTATCTACAAGTCCACTGTAGTGGTCTATCTACATATCCACTGTAGTGGTCTATCTACCAATCCACTGTAGACCTGTATCTATCTACCAGTCCACTTTAGTGGTCTACCTACCAGTCCACTGTAGTTGTCTATGTACCAGTCCACTGTAGTGGTCTATCTACCAATCCACTGTAGTGGTCTATCTACAAGTCCACTGTAGTGGTTTATCTACCAGTCCACTGTAGTGGTCTACCTACCAGTCCACTGTAGTGGTCTATCTACCCGTCCACTGTAGTGGTCTACCTACCAGTCCACTGTAAACCTCTAGGGGTCTATCTACCAGTCCACTGTAGTGGTCTACCTACCAGTCCACTGTAGTGGTCTATCTACCAATCCACTGTAGTGGTCTATCTACCAGTCCACTGTAGTGGTCTACCTACCAGTCCACTGTAGAGGTCTATCTACATATCCACTGTAGTGGTCTATCTACCAGTCCACTGTAGTGGTCTACCTACCAGTCCACTGTAGTGGTCTACCTACCAGTCCACTGAAGACCTGTATCTATCTACCAGTCCAGTGAAGTGGTTTATCTACCAGTCCGATGTAGTTATGTATGTGGTCTATCCCCTTAGCTGTTATACTATGGCCTCATTTATACATTTGTCCACAATGGGAAACAGAGGGAAACAGCAGTTGTTGACTTGTTTTTCAGAATCCTTTTCCTATTCAGCTGTGTTGCATCGTCATGCTCATATTTGGCAACCTAATTGACAGGGCCCCTGGGACTAGGGGGTCGCAGGAAGGCAATCTGTTGACATCTCTACCCTTTGGAGAATAAAACGTTGTAAGACAAATCAAAAATATCTCAAACCTTTGAAAAATATATTTCACACAACCACACAAGTCTAGTGGCTGGCACACTGTTCCACTGGCTATGACTGTTAAGATGATTATCAACCAGGACACCCTGTGCTGATTTCAGTCCCACATGTGCTCAAAAATGCTGTTGAAAAGAGTCTTCCCTGAACAAACTGTATCACAAATGGAAGACAAATCTTTCCTGAAACTGGATTAAGGTAAAACTGTTGGCAAATCTGTCATATTAGATGAGAAACAGCTTATATATTAAATCAAATATAAATTGCTCTTCCATGTTATTTTCCTATTCAATCAGCATTCCCAGTTTGTTGTTGCTTGATGATTTAGATATTATACAACGCAAATAAAATGACCACCTCTCTACACTCTGTGATCATTCAAAATGACAGCAACACAATAAACTGTTTGGCTAAGGTTTATGCTCACAGAGCTGATTTGGTTTTGTTAAATAAATAAATAAGGGATGTGTTTACTGTGAACGTACCAGTGGGTTATATACAGCATATACAGTACCAGTCAAAAGTTCGGACACACCTACTCATTCATTTATTTTGACTATTTTCTACATTGTAGAGTAATAGTGAAGACATCAAAACTATGAAATAACACATATGGAATCATGTAGTAACCAAAAAAGTGTATATATTTGATATTTGAGATTCTTCAAAGTAGCCAACCTTTGCCTTGATGACAGTTTTCCATACTCTTAGCATTCCCTCAACCAGCTTCACGAGGCAGTCACCTGGAATGCATTTCAATTAACAGGTTTGCCTTGTTAAAAGTTAATTTGTGGAATTTGTTTCCTTCTTAACCTGTTTAGGATAGGGGGCAGTATTTTCACGGCCAGATAAAAAAACGTACCCAATTTAATCTGGTTATTACTCCTGCCCAGAAACTAGAATATGCATATAATTAGTAGATGTGGATAGAAAACACCCTAAAGTTTCTAAAACTGTTTGAATGGTGTCTGTGAGTATAACAGAACTCATATGGCAGGCCAAAACTTGAGAAGATTCCATACAGGAAGTGCCCTCTCTGACCATTTCTTGTCCTTCTATAGCCTCTTTATGGAAAATAGAGGATCTCTGCTGTAACGTGACATTTTTTAAGGCTCCCATAGGCTCTCAGAAGGCGCCAGAACGGGGAATGATGACTCTGCAGTCCCTGGGCGAAAAACAGTAGGCCTTTTGGAAAGTGGTCGTTCTGAGAACAATGACACAGGTGCACGCATGCATGTGAAGACTCCATTTTCTATTTTCAGTGTTTGAAAATAGAAAATTCCGGTCGGAATATTATCGCTATTATACGAGAAAAATCGCATAAAATTTTATTTTAAACAGCGTTTGACATGCTTCGAAGTACGGTAATGGAATATTTTGAATTTTTTTGTCACGATATGCGCCGACGCGTCACCCTTCGGATAGTGTCTTGAACGCAAGAACAAAACGCAGCTATTTGGATATAACTATGGATTATTTGGAACCAAAACAACATTTGGGTGTTGAAGTAGAAGTCCTGGGAGTGCATTCTGACGAAGAACAGCAAAGGTAATCCAATTTTTCTTATAGTAAATCTGAGTTTGGTGAGTGCCAAACTTGGTGGGTGTCAAAATAGCTAGCCATGATGGCCGGGCTATCTACTCAGAATATTGCAAAATGTGCTTTCACCGAAAAGCTATTTTAAAATCGGACACCGCGATTGCATAAAGGAGTTCTGTATCTATAATTCTTAAAATAATTGTTATGTTTTTTGTGAACGTTTATCGTGAGTAATTTAGTAAATTCACCGGAAGTTCTCGGTGGGTATGCTAGTTCTGAATGTCACATGCTAATGTAAAAAGCAGTTTTTTGATATAAATATGAACTTGATTGAACAAAACATGCATGTATTGTATAACATAATGTCCTAGGAGTGTCATCTGATGAAGATCATCAAAGGTTAGTGCTGCATTTAGCTGTGGTTTTGGTTTTTGTGACATTATATGCTAGCTTAAAAAATGGGTGTGTGATTATTTCTGGCTGGGTACTCTCCTGACATAATCTAATGTTTTGCTTTTGTTGTAAAGCCTTTTTGAAATCGGACAATGTGGTTAGATAAAGGAGAGTCTTGTCTTTAAAATGGTGTAAAATAGTCATATGTTTGAAAAATTGAAGTTTTTGCATTTTTGAGGTATTTGTAATTCACGCCACGCTCTATCATTGGATATTGGCGAGGCGTTCCGCTAGCAGAACATCTAGATGTAAGAGGTTTTTAATGCATTTGAGCCAATTAGTTGTGTTGTAACAAGGTAGGGTTGGTATACAGAAGATAGCCCTATTTAGCAAAATACTAAGTCCATATTATGGCAAAAACAGCTCAAATAAGCAAAGAGAAACCACAGTCCATCATTACTTAAAGCATGAATGTCAGTAGCTGCAGAACATTTCACGAACTTCGAACGTTTCTTCAACTGCATTCTAAAAAACCATCAAGCACTACGATGAAACTGGCTCTCATGAGGACTGCCACAGGAAAGGAAGACCCAGAGTTACCTCTGCTGCAGAGGATAAGTTCATTAGAGTTACCAGCCTCAGAAATTGCAGCCCAAATAAATGCTTCAGAGTTTAACAGACACCTCTCAACAGCAACTGTTCAGAGGAGACAGTGTGAATCAGGTCTTCATGGTCGAATTGCTGCAAAGAAACCACTACTAAAGGACACCAATAAGAAGAGGAGACTTGCTTGGACCAGGAAACACGATCAATGGACATTAGACCGGTGGAAATCTTTCCTTTGGTCTGATGAGTCCACATTGGAGGTTTTTGGTTCCAACCACCGTGTCTTTGTGAGACGCAGAGTAGGTAAACGGATGATTTCCGCATGTGTGATTCCCACCGTGAAGCATGGAGGAGGAGGTGTGATGGTGTGGGGGTGCTTTACTGGTGACACTGTCAGTGATTTATTTAGAATTCAAGGCACACTTAACCACCATGGCTACAACATCATTCTGCAGCAATACACCATCCAATCTGGTTTGTGTTTAGTGGGACTGTCATTTGTTTTTTAAGAGGACAATGACCCTAAACACCTCCAGGCTGTTTAAGGGCTATTTGACCAAGAAGGAGAGTGATGGAATGCTGCATCAGATGACCTGTCCTCCTCAATCATCCAACCTCAACCCAAGTGAGATGGTTTGGGATGAGTTGGACTGCAGAGTGAAGGAAACGCAGCCAAAAAGTGCTCAACATGTGTGGGAACTCCTTCATGACTGTTGGAAAAGCATTCCAGGTGAAGCTGATTGAGATAATGCCAAGAGTGTGGAAAGCTGTCATCAAGGCAAATAGTAGCTACTTTGAAGAACCTCAAATGTAAAACATATTTTGATTTGTTTAACACTTGTTTGCTGATAGTTGATTCCACATGTGTTATTTCATAGTTTTGATGTCTTCACTATTATTCTACAATTTAGAAAATAGTAAAAAATAAAGAAAAACCCTTGAATGAGTAGGTGTGTCCATACTTTTGACTGGTACTGTATATACACTGAACAGAAAAAATGCAACATGTAAAGTGTTTGTCCCATGTTTTCCATATGCACAAAAAGCTTATTTTTCAAAATTGATGTGCACAAATTGGTTTATATCCCTGTTGTTGAGCATTTATCATTTTCCAAGATAATCCATCCACCTGACAAGTGTGGCATATCAAGAAGCTGATTAAACAGCATGATCATTACACAGGTGCACCTTGTGCGGGGGACAATACAAGTCCACTCTAACATGTGCAGTTTTATTACAAAACACAATGCCACATATGTCCCAAGTTTTGAAGGCATGTGCAATTGGCATTCTGACTGCAGGAATGTTTACCAGAGCTGTTGCCAGAGAATTAAATGCTAATTTCTCTACCATAAGCCACCTCCAATGTCGTTTCAGAGAATTTGGCAGTAGGTCCAACCGGCCTCACAACCGCAGACCATGTGTATGGTGTTGTGTGGGAAAGCAGTTTGCAGATGTCAGCATTGTGACCAGAGTGCCCCATGGTGGCGGTGGTGTTATGGTGTGGGCAGGCATAAGCTACAGACAAGGAACACAATTGCATTTTATCAATGGCAATTTCAATGCACAGAGATACCGTGACGAGATCCTGAGGCCTATTGTCTTATGATTCATCCTCCGCCATCACCATGTTTCAGCATGATAATGTACAGCCCCATGTCTCAAGGATCTGTACACAATTTCTGATAGCTGAAAATGTCCCAGTTCTTCCATGGCCTTTATACTCACCAGAAATGTCACCCATTGAGCATGTTTGGGATGCTCTTGATCGGCATGTATGGCAGAGTGATCCAGTTTCCACCAATATCCAGCAACTTCGCACAGCCATTGAAGAGGAGTGAGACAACATTCCACATGTTACAATCAACAGCCTGATCAACTCTATACAAAGGAGATGTGTCACGCTGTATGAGGCAAATGGTGGTCACACCAGATACTGACATGTTTTCTGATCAACCCCCCCTAACTTTTTTTATGTATCCCAGTCATGTGAAATCAATAGATTAGAGCCAAAATAATTTATTTAAATCATATGATTTACTTTGAAATTGTTGTATGTTGTGTTTATATTATTTTCAGTATATTTAAACACTATGAGGTTGGAATAATACTGTGAAATTGTGAAAATTATAATAATGCCCTTTTAGTGTAAGAGGTGTTCGGTAAGATGGAGTTTGGCATGCCTGGTGACATCACCACGTGGTAAATGAGTTAATAGACAAATAACAAAGAGAGTTCCAAACCTCTCTGCCAATAACAGCTCATTTATTTTTTACCTTCCCAGCTCAGACAATTCCCAGACAGTCCTATCAAAATTCTTGCTTGAAAATTGCTAATTGCTAAGAAGCTAATTTAAAAAAATTATTTTTGATGATTTAATTTCAACACAATCACATTAAAGGTACTTAATTGTTACCCAGAAATGATTGGACCTTTAGTACCATCATGGCCACCTAATCATCCCCAGTTTACAATTGGCTCATTCACCCCCCCCCCCCTTCCTCTCACCTGTAACTATTCCCCAGGTCGTTACTGTAAATGAGAATGTGTTCTCAGTTAACTTAACTGGTAAAATAAGGGTTAAAAATAATAATAAAAAATATATATAGAGGTTGAATAAAATATGCAAATGAAAGCCAGGTCAGGGTTTTATACATAGCCTTCTATATAGCTTGGGGGGAAACATCTTTCCTTAATGTTTTTACACCGGGGTACAGCTGATGCCATCCCATGGCCACCAGAGTTAGCTGGCTGCTTGCTGCATACTGATTGTACAGCCCTGCCAACCCAACTCCAGAGGATTAAAACTGTGGGCATAGCTGCATCCCATACTCATTTACAACTAGATGGGTTGAGAAAAATTCTGATTTGTCCCTGCATGGCAAATCAACGAAGCACCTTTGTTAAAATTGCAGGGATGAGTGGATTCTAAATTGGCATGCATTCATTATCCATTAAGAAGCTGGAATGAGTGAAGACTGTCTGTGTAGGTGAATATGCTGCAGTGAGTGAAGACTGTCTGTGTAAGTGAACAAGCTGCAGTGAGTGAAGACTGTCTGTGTAGGTGAATATGCTGCAGTGAGTGAAGACTGTCTGTGTAGGTGAATATGCTGCAGTGAGTGAAGACTGTCTGTGTAGGTGAATATTCTGCAGTGAGTGAAGTCTGTCTGTGTAGGTGAATATACTTCAGTAAGTGAAGACTTTCTGTGTAGGTGAATATGCTGCAGTGAGAGAAGACGGTCTGTGTAGGTGAATATGCTGCAGTGAGTGAAGTCTGTCTGTGTAGGTGAATATGCAGTAGTGAGTGAATTCTGTCTGTGTAGGTAAATATGCAGTAGTGAGTGATGTCTGTCTATGTAGGTGAATATGCTGCAGTGAGAGAAGTCTCTCTGTGTAGGTGAATATGCAGTAGTGAGTGAAGTCTGTTTGTGTAGGTGAATATGCTGCTGAGATATAGTGGTAGTGGAGGCACTATCCTGTCAATGGTTTGATGTGTTATTTTGTCAGTGTAATAAATTAGGATGAATTTTGTGGACAGAGGATGTACAAGATCTAGCAACAATTCTATACCACTTAGTCTGTCTCTTTAAGATCCAGCAACACTTCTGTACCACTTAGTCTGTCTCTTTAAGATCCAGCAGCTCTTCTATACCACTTAGTCTGTCTCTTTAACTTCTTTGGGATAGGGGGCAGTATTTACACGGCCGGATAAAAAACGTACCCGATTTAATCTGGTTACTACTTCTGGCCAGAAACTAGAATATGCATATAATTAGTAGATTTGGATAGAAAACACTCTAAAGTTTCTAAAACTGTTTGAATGGTGTCTGTGAGTATAACAGAACTCAAATGGCAGGCCAAAACCTGAGAAGATTCCATACAGGAAGAGCCCTGTCTGACAATTTGTTGTCCTTCTGTTGCATCTCTATCAAAAATACAGCATCTGTGCTGTTACGTGACATATTCTAAGGCTTCCATTGGCTCTTTAAAGCCGCCAGAAAGTGGAATGGGGTGTCTGCTGTCTCTGGGCAAAGAACAGCAGCAGAATTTGTAAGTGGTCAGCCTGGGGACAGTGAGACTGAGATGCGCTTTCACGAGACTACTCCATTTTCTTCTTTCAGCCTTTGAATGAATACAACGTTGCCCGGTTGGAATAGTATTGCTATTTTACGAGAAAAATAGCATAACAATTCATTTTAAACAGCGTTTGACATGCTTCTAAGTACGGTAATGGAATATTTAGAATTTTTTTTGTCACGAAATGCGCTTGCGCATCACCCTTCGGATAGGGACCTGAATGCACGAACAAAACGGAGCTATTTGAATATAACTATGGATTATTTGGAACCAAAACAACATTTGTTGTTGAAGTAGAAGTCCTGGGAGTGCATTCTGACGAAGAACAGCAAAGGTAATCCAATTTTCTAATAGTAATTCTGAGTTTAGTGAGCCCCAAACTTGGTGGGTGTCAAAATAGCTAGCCGTGATGGCCGAGCTATGTACTCAGAATATTGCAAAATGTGCTTTCGCCGAAAAGCTATTTTAAAATCTGACACAGCGATTGCATAAAGGAGTTCTGTATCTATAATTCTTAAAATAATTGTTGTGTATTTTGTCAACGTTTATCATGAGTAATTTAGTAAATTCACCGGAAGTTTTCGGTGGGTATGCTAGTTCTGAACATCACATGCTAATGTAAAAATCTGTTTTTTGATATAAATATGAACTTGATTGAACAAAACATGCATGTATTGTATAACATAATGTCCTAGGAGTTTCATCTGATGAAGATCATCAAAGGTTAGTGCTGCATTTAGCTGTGGTTTGGGTTTATGTGACATATATGCTTGCTTGGAAAATGGCTGTGTGATTATTTGTGTCTATGTACTCTCCTAACATAATCTAATGTTTTGCTTTCGCTGTAAAGCCTTTTTGAAATCGGACAATATGGTTAGATTAACAAGAGTCTTATCTGTGTAAAATAGTTGATTGTTTGAGAAAATTGAATTGTGGTATTTTAGTTGGTTTTGTATTTCGCGCCGTGCGATGCCATTGGCTGTTGGCTAGGGGTTTCGCAGGCGGAACGGGGTTCCGCTAGCGGAACGTCTGTCCTCAACAGATCCAGCAACACTTCTGTACCACTTAATCTGTCTCTTTAAGATCCAGCAGCACTTCTATACCACTTAGTCTGTCTCTTTAAGATCCAGCAACACTTCTGTACCACTTGAGGGCCGTCCACACCAAGGACGAAAACTATAAACATTGGCGAGCACCAGCAGACCGTTTCTTATTCTGTGTTACACCTGTCAACAAACTGATCAACGCATCCTACTGCACGCTGTAGGTCTAGTAATAAGGTGGTGACAAAGACCGTTCTCTGTTTCAGGGTGTGTTCATTGTCACAGTAACAACTGCAAATAACACTTTAATGTACATGTAGCATTTCAACAACAAACACTGTTTAGCCTGCACATACTGTATTTTACATCACGTAAAATGCTGGCCTAGTTGTTCAAGTGGTTTGTCATGTCAATGCTGGCCTAGTTGCTCAAGTGGTTTGTCATGTCAATGCTGGCTTAGTTGCTCAAGTGGTTTGTCATGTCAATGCTGGCTTAGTTGCTCAAGTGGTTTGTTATGTCAATGCTGGCTTAGTTGCTCAAGTGGTTTGTCATGTCAATGCTGGCTTAGTTGCTCAAGTGGTTTGTCATGTCAATGCTGGCTTAGTTGCTCAAGTGGTTTGTTATGTCAATGCTGGCTTAGTTGCTCAAGTGGTTTGTTTGCAAGTGATTTCAGTTTTTTTCTTATGATTGGGAATTTGTTTGGAGCTTTTTTTTTAGCTGTGCTCATCTCTCTGTCTGTCCTGTGTGACAGTTAGGCCCAGGCCTATTTTACATTTAGCACTTAGCAACAGCAAGCCCGCTTCTAGCCACAAAAAAGGCTATTAGGCCTAGTATCAACAATTCTACAAATAAATGTCCTATAGCTTTTGTAGCCTATAGCTTTTCCTGGGATTTCACATGAAGAGGAATAGCAGCGAGGCTTGCCTAGCCTATTAGCCTGTATTGCTCACGGGAACAGCTTGGAAGAGAGAGGCTAGAGATGTGTAGCCAAAGTAAAAAGCGATATATTAGCTAGATTGTAAGCCATTCATTAGCTAAATAGTAAGGCTATAAATATTCACCTGTCAGTGTAGTAAAAATAAAATGTCAACAGATGATGAAATATCTGATCTCGGACACGCAAATGCTCCACTAAATCAAATCAAATCAAATTGTATTGGTCACTAACACATGGTTAGCAGATGTTATTGCGAGTGTAGTGAAATGCTTATGTTTCTAGATCTAACAGTGTAGCAGTATCTAACAGGTAATATCTAACAAATTCCACAACAAAACCTAATACACACAATTTAGTAAAGGAATGGGATGAGAATATATAAGTCTCTGATATCCAATAGTTCTTCCCGGCTGGATGTAATAACACTTAAGGTTTTCTGGGCTAACAATGTAAGAAATAATACATAATAAACAAAATACTGCATAGTTTCCTAAGGACTTGAAGCGAACATGCCATCTCAATTGGCGCCATCTTGTCCTAGGATTAGGCCTACGTTTTTAGACAAGAAAACTACCTAGGCTACAACAACACAGTGCAATGAGGAATTTTATTATTGTTGTGAAGTGAATACACAAATTATTGTCTGGGGCTGTAAACTGCAGTGATGTAGGCTAATTTGAATAACCACTCAAATGTCCTGTTTTGAAAGCTTCATGCCAAAATAACTGCCTCTAGCCTAGGCCTGATCATGTAACCATTTGATAATTTATGGGTCTATACTCCACAGTTTACAAGGTCCAGAAAGGTACATTAGATACAACCTCAGCCTGATCATGTAACCATTTGATCATTTATGGGTCTATACTCCACAGTTTACAAGGTCCAGAAAGATACATTAGCAGGCTACTCATATGGTGTATTTTGATGACACACAAACTCTTTCTCTCTCTCTCTCCTTTCAAACTCCCCTATTTTACATTCAGCAAGCAAGAGCAAGCTGGAGTTGTTCCTCGATCGACTAGTAGTAGAAATATAAAAATGCTTGAATATTGTGCAGGGCTACAACAAGCTATTGTAGTCCAGCTTTTTTTGCGCAAAGATAACCGTGAATACAGATGCGTAGCCTAAGTTAGAAGCATATGCAACCCATCAATCATTAGCTAAATACTAGGTCTAATATCACTTATACTTTTTATGGATGAGAAAATGATCATACCTAGGCTATAACAACACAAGGCAATTATGCATTCGATTATTCTTTATAAAAAAATAATATGAAACATTTTCTAGTGTGTAAAGATTTCTAGTCTTTAAACTGCAGTGAATCTGCAATTTCAATAACCACTAAAACCCCCTGCGTTTTGAATGGATGTTTCGTTCCCAAATAATAATAAGCGTCCCGAGGACTGATTAGGCAACTATTTGGATCAGTGATAGTCCCGTGTGGCTCAGTTGGTAGAGCATGGTGTTTGCAACACCAGGGTTGTGGGTTCGATTCCCACGGGGGACCAGTACGGGGAAAAATAAAATGTATGAAATGTATGCATTCACTACTGTAAGTCGCTCTGGATAAGAGCGTCTGCTAAATGACTAAAATGTAAATGTAATGGATCTTTTCTCAACAGTATACCAGGTCCAGAAAGGCACATCAGCAGGCCAGTCATAGTGTGTATCTGTCAGGATGTATTGAAGTTAACAGATAGGCCTACAATCGGAAAATATGACCTTCTCAATGCGCTTTCTGTTGTGGATCATCAATCTCCCCAGGCATCCTATTATTATTGTGACCACCGGTATGCTCACACATGCCCAGTTATGCATGCAAGCTTACCATGCCCTCTGCCTTTTTCCCCATCTCTCGAGAATCATTGAGCATCAAGAACCAAGTACGCTTCAATAAAATGCATTTTTGATTGGTTGTCAATGTTTTATCATCGGAGGGAAGGCAAAAAATAAAGAATAAAAAAATCGCTCTGAAAGTGATTTGAATTATACGTCTTGTTATATTTTTGTAGTTATGGTTGTAGTGTGAACGCTCCTGTTCACTTGAATTAGAACAATTGAATTGTTTTATCGGGATAGTTATGTTTATAGTTATCATCCTTGGTGTGGACGGCCCTTTAGTCTGTCTCTTAGAAGATCCAGCAACACTTCCGTACTACTTAGTCTGTCTCTTAGAAGATCCAGCAACACTTCTGTACCACTTAGTCTGTCTCTTAGAAGATCTAGCAACACCTCTGTAACACTTAGCATGTCTCTTTAAGATCCAGCAACACTTCTGTACCACTTAGTGTGTCTCTTTATAATCCAGCAACACTTCTGTACCACTTAGTATGTCTCTTAGAAGATCCAGCAACACTTCTGTACCACTTAATGTGTCTCTTTATAATCCAGCAACACTTCTGTACCACTTAGTATGTCTCTTTAATATCCAGCAACACGTCTGTACCACTTAGTATGTCTCTTTAAGATCCAGCAACACTTCTGTACCACTTAGTCTGTCACTTTTCAGAAGGTCATCCATTAAGATATGCAAAGTGTTTAAAAGCATTTTCATGTATTATTAAATCCTTTTTAAAAAGCTAGAACACGAGGCTCATCCATCCTTAAAGCAAAAATGATGACGTTCAGAAACCTAACTTAATAAGGAATAGTTAAACGGGTCATTGGTACATTAAAGTATTTTACATTTTTAAACATCTTTTTTTTTTCTTTAGACCTGCAAAACAACAGAGAGGTAGTAATAAATTACTATTAATTAATTAGTATTACCTAGTAATAAAGTCATAATACTAACAGCACTTTGCTTTGTCCTACTTCATTCTGTTTTATATCCATATAGTATGTAGGTCCATGTAGATCTTGTGTCTTTGGAGAGCAGAGCAAAAGGCCTTAAATGAGGTTATAGAAAGTAAAATGTTTGGGGGAATCATCCACAGCTCTCATTTAATGATCCATAGTGAAATCTTATGACTCACTTATGTGCCATAAAATCTCTGGACAAAGCTGTTAAATCAATGACCTGTTTGGCTACTTAATGAGTTTCTCAACTGTGGAAAATGGTATCTTTATAATTCTCATGCTCCTCCCATTAATGTATAAACTTTGCTGTGTTAACTTGAAAATATATCTAGTTTTAGAACATGAATGTGACCTACCTATGGTACGTGTGGTAGCTATGTACATTTGGTATGTGCTCTGCTAATGTTATCATTGCAAAGGCTTAATCAGAAGTGCAATTTCGAATTTGAAGGACAAGGTAAATGGGGGAAAACAACAACATATACTATAAAGCTGGGTGGTGTTACATATACATATACAAATATAAACATGTGTGTAATCTGTATCTATGCACCTCTATATCGTCTGATAACTACATGTTATGGCATGTGTATGCGGTTCAATAGTAGTCTCGACTCCATGTTAATTGTCAAAGGGGTATAAAAAATGTAATGATTGGTATGCAACCTTAATGTTCGAGAGGTAGAGAGAGCTGCAGAGGAAAAGGGACATGAAAATCAACCAGGGGAAAAATGAATATGAGTCAAGGTGGTGGAACTGATAATATTTTATAATTAATGTCTTAACACCACCCAGCTTCAAAATGGCTTAAAAGGCAAAACTTCAAAGTCCGGCAATTGTTTAGGACATTTCGTTCACATGCCAACACATTTCAACGTGCTGTAGGCTACAGTAAAATAATGCAGAATGATTTTTTATTTGACAAGGGGTTGTAGGATTTTCTGTTGATGTTGCATGATTTAGATATGTTTCTGCTTATAGTTCCCGACGTTTTAGTAGGCTATTTGTTAGTCAACTTGTCTATAATTAGATACATGCAGATTATCTTCTGGCATATGTTTCCCTAGAAGACTAAATCAACCCTTGCTCAACAGAATAATGTAATAGATCGATAGTATGAATGCTTCAATGTAGTTGACATCGGTGAATTTTCTCTGTCATCTTTCGCAGAGCAAAGACGTTTAGGGACTGGGGAGAAAATACAATAAAGCAAAAAAAAAAAAAAAAAAACGGGAAAGATTTTCTGTGCAAAATGTCAAAATGACATCAGTTTGACCGGTTATAAGGAAAAAGAAAGCTGGGAAAACGACCAAAACGTGTTTCTGATAAGATTTCAGTTCGGCTTCGATGCATATTTTATGTGGTTGAAATACTATCAGCTTTTATGATGAAGACAGCACCTCTACAGATGGTATCTAGCTGAGCATTGCATTCTCTCAAGATACAGAAGAAAATAAATCATATTTATCTGCTCCTGATCATATTTCCCACTCCTGTTCCCAAGTCCAAATTTTGCCTACATTTGGTGTAGAATTTTACTGCAAGAAATGCTTAATTCTGCAGGTGTTATCATTAAGGCTATTGCTCTATCTGCACGGGACTAGTATTACTAGAGAACAGTTGGGTTATATATGTATTACCCAAAAATGCCCGTTATTCCAGAGGCTCAATATATTTTTATGATGCATTTGGCGATGTTCAATTAATTCGCACCAAAGGTATATACAAAAAAGACCGTCGAAGTCGATAGATGAAGGCCGTTCATATACAGGCTGCGCAGCACTATGTTCAATTTATCGAATCAGTTATTGATTTCTTGCTCAAACCGCACGGGACTACTATTATCAGAAGATTTAGGAGTTTGACAAAAAAACAGTTAGTTATTCTGGTGAGTCAATGTCCAGGTTTCAGTTTCCATTTAACTCATCAGGAGTCTAGAGTTCCCTTGACATGCCATAGTCTTATTTGAAGTTCCGTCTTGTGACTGTGGAATTTGTATAGAGCCTCACAATTATCACACATAACATAGCTGGCACTGCTCTCATCCTCTTTTACCACATTGCCAAATCTTTTCCAAACATTACTTTTCTGGCCCTCCCCTTTCTCTTTCTTTTCAACTCTCCTATCGCAGCTTTTGTCTGATTGAATTAAACTTTGACAATGTCCTTTTGCCTCCATGGATTGACATGAACTTTTTCTGCTCGTTCCCAAAAAACATTACTTGGAGATTGGCTGTGTAGCCTATTTGGCACGTGTACATTTAGCCATAAAGTTTAGACTTGTGCAGTAGTACCAGATAGCCTAAAATAATGCAATAAAATTATTTAAATTGCACAATAATTATACATTTATGAAATGTTTTAATAATGTTTCTCTTTATTCAACCCGCCCGCAACCCACCCGCTCTTCAACCACACACTATTTAATGACCTTGTAATCAATGCACACTAGTGATGCGCGGGTTGACTCATAACCTGCGGTTATATCCGCTGGGCGGATGAGTTTAAGTAAGAGAATGTAATTATTTTGTGTTAATAAATGGGTTTCCATTATTGTTCCTTTTATCTAGTTAATCTAATACATATATCTACTGTATGTGTTCACCATATTCAGGTAGTATCTCTCATCAACATCATCATAGACTTGTTCCTGTAGCCTGACAAATCAGTTCTACTGATTCATGTGAATGGACTTGAAATGCATTCTGCAGCGATATGCCATCCCATCTGGTTTGCGCTTAGTGGGACTGTCATTTGTTTTTCAACAGGACAATGACCCAACACACACCTCCAGTCTGTGTAAGGGCTATTTGACCAAGGTGAAGAGTGATGGAGTGCTGCATCAGATGACCTGGCCTCCACAATCACCAGACCTCAACCCAGTTGAGATGGTTTGGGATGAGTTGGACCGCAGAGTGAAGCAAAAGCATCCAACAAGTGCTCAGAATATGTGGGAACTCTTTCAAGACTGTTGGAAAAGCATTCCAGGTGAAGCTGGTTGAGAGAATGCTGTGAGTGTGCAAAGCTGTCATCAAGGCAAATGGTGGCTACTTTAAAGAACTCTCAAATATAAATATATTTTACTTTTTTGGTTACTACATGGTTCCATATGTGTTATTTCAGAGTTTGACGTCTTCACTTTTAGTCTACAATTTATAAAATAGTAAAAATAAAGAAGAACCCTGGAATGAGTAGGTGTGTCCAAACGTTTGACTGGTTACTGTATATCTATGTGTGTGTGCAGCTGTGGGCAGCTGTTAGTCATCACGACCTGGGAAGGATGTTCAGTAGATTCTTTCACATATCAAAGTTACATCTCTTTAACTGCTAAATTATATGGTTTAAATGCTAAAAGTTCCAAGAGTGAAGTTGTACACTGTTCAGGTACAAGTGATTATGCATTCCACGCCATCCCTGCAAATCCATAATCGTTAACATCTGGGTCCAGCTTTTTTTAAATACATTCTGTTGGCCCTGTGTGATCCCCGTTGTCCTAGTTAACTTTATTTCAGCTAGTTCAGCTCACTGACAAAGAGAGTGCTTCAAAAAATGCTCCTTCCCAGAAAACATCCGTAACATTTATTTTTTACTCTTTGGTTCAGAACTGACTCGTTGTTGGTGTTTTATTGGTGTTTTTTCTGGAAGTATTTAAATAGCCTATTGTGACAGAGAAGCATTGGTTTGATTTGTGAGATGCTTGATATCTGAAGATAAAATATACACTTGTCTATGGAGTATTGATTCAGATGAGAGTAAAAATTAGAAGGCATCAAGCGGTAATGAGAATATGTTGATTGCAGAAATTGAAAACTCATTAAATATCCCATTGACCTTGTACTCATTTTAAACTTATGACATCTTTCTGGAGTTGCATCTGAGATTCATCTATTGATCCTCTCATTTCCAAAGCTCTTCTCAAAGCATAATGGGATGGCAACTTTCAACTTTTTGTCAAATCACACAAGACTCCTTGAGTGACTCATTGATATTAAACTGTCAATAAGTGCAGTCCTTTATGGCCCTTATCAACACGTGTAAAACCTGTTACAACACAGGTTTAGTTAACAAATTGAGTTAAATGTCATATAAGATACTTTTGACATTGAACTGCAATTTCTGATTCAAAATGGTGGTATTATTACTCTACTGAATGTAACTTTACAAAATGTTACTTTACGAATGTAACATTTTCAGGTTATTTTCGGGTTATTTTCACTAAATCTCAGTCAAATCTCATAAAGGATAGATGGTGTCACATTATAAAAACCTGAGCATGTAATTTAACCACCAGTGCACTTGAATTTATACTGAACAAAAATATAAAAGCCACATGCAACATTTTAATGATTTTACTGAGTTACAGTTCAAATATGGAAATCAGCAATTTGAAATAAATTAATTAGACCCTACTCTATGGATTTCAGAGGACTGGGCAGGGGTGCAGCCATGGGTGGGCCTGGGAGGGCATAGGCCCACCCACTTGGGTGACAGGCCCAGCCAATCAGAATACATTTTCCCCACAAGAGGGCTTTATTACAGACAGAAATACTACTCAGTTTGATTAGCTGTCCAGGTGGCTGGTCTCAGACAATCCCGCGGGTAAAAAAGCCGGATGTAAACAAATTTGTGCACGAAATTTGAGAAAAATACGCTTTTTTTACATATGGAAGTTTTCTGGTATCTTTTATTTCAGCTCATGAAACATGGGACCAACACTTTAATGTTTCATTTATATTTCTGTTCAGTGGATGTGTGCCCTTAATTTAGTCCCTCGATTTTCCAAATCAAGTCTTAGAGCAAATCGCCATTTAGTTCCTAAGTAGGCTCTTTTTGTAAGGTGATCAAGGCTATAACTAGAATATTATATACTGGCTTGGCAGTGTTAAATTTAATGTTGCAAAAATCTCCTTTCTACAGTTGGATTCCAGCTCTAATGACCCTTTACTGATATTAGTCTGTTGATGGCTCTGCAGAGGAGAAAGCTTCCTGGAGGAAAGTCAAAAGAGTACCTCTGCATCCTCCCTCTACCCTGCTGTAGCCAGGCTGTACTCATCAGGGACTGTGTCCCAAATTACCCCCTTGTTCCCTTTATAGTGCACTACTTGTGACCAGAGCCCCATGGGTGTAACCTATATTCCCTGGTCAAAAGTAGTGCACTATATAGGGAATATGGTGCCATTGGTGGCGCAGTCAGGGCCATTTATTTGTTCCATTACATTACAGACCTGTGTCTGAGACGGCATGCAAAGTCCATGAGAAATCATCCCACACGTTGAGAAACACAGTTGTTGAGCTTCCTGGGACCCAAAGTGTATTTGCATGTTCCCGTGGAAACAGGAAGATGTGTTTTCCCTTTCCCAGTCTCTTAGTGCACATTAATGTATTACTTTTGAGTTCATTTTAGCTATCACAGACACACGCCTACACCCACAGTACACAACGTGAAAAAAATCCTCTTTTATGACAATCTTAAAACCCCGGCACATTATGAATAAAATCTACCTTTTCAATGTAGTTTTTTTCTCCACTGAACTACCTCATTGTCAAAACGATAATGTTTTTATTCATAAAGGATTACAATACCCATTCAACCCTCCCCCCCCCAAAAAAATTATTTTGTTATTTTCTGTGAAAATACCCTTTTTAAGGCTGCCTGATGATGCTAACATATCAGTTTGTATTATACAGCTCCATTGTGTAGTTTAGCCACCATGCGTTTGTATGGCAGTATTATACAGCTCCATCGTGTAGTTTAGCCACCATGCGTTTGTATGGCAGTATTATACAGCTCCATCGTGTAGTTTAGCCACCATGAAGTTGTATGGCAGTATTATACAGCTCCATCGTGTAGTTTAGACACCATGCGTTTGTATGGCAGTATTATACAGCTCCATCGTGTAGTTTAGCCACCATGCGTTTGTATGTAAGTATTATACAGCTCCAACGTGTATTTTAGCCACAGTGCGTTTGTATGGCAGTATTATACAGCTCCATCGTGTAGTGTAGACACCATGTGTTTGTATGGCAGTACTATACAGCTCCATCGTGTAGTGTAGACACCATGTGTTTGTATGGCAGTATTATAGAGCTCCATCATGTAGTTTAAAAACCATGCATTTGTATGGCAGTATAATACAGCTCCATCATGTAGTTTAAAAACCATGCATTTGTATGGCAGTATTATACAGCTCCATCATGTAGTTTAAAAACCATGCATTTGTATGGCAGTATAATACAGCTCCATCGTGTAGTTTAGCCACCATGCGTTTGTATGGCAGTATTATACAGCTCCATCGTGTAGTGTAGACACCATGTGTTTGTATGGCAGTACTATACAGCTCCATCGTGTAGTGTAGACACCATGCATTTGTATGGCAGTATTATACAGCTCCATCGTGTAGTTTAGCCACCATGCGTTTGTATGGCAGTATTATACAGCTCCATCGTGTAGTTTAGCCACCATGCGTTTGTATGGCAGTATTATACAGCTCCATCGTGTAGTTTAGCCACCATGCATTTGTATGGCAGTATTATACAGCTCCATCGTGTAGTTCAGCCACTATTCACCATTATGAAGTTTCAGTTGAGATCTCAGATGTCAGGGATTGGATATGACGTTTTCTGAGAAGTAAAGAAAACTGACTGCCATTAAAATATGATCTGAAGTTGGAACAACATCTCCTGGTAAAAAGTCAAGTGGCCACTAATACATTGGGAAGGCTAGTAATATAGTCCCTGCCTATTCTTCCTTTTATTTTATTGCCATCACGGTTTCTGTTTTATTCCTAATGCTTTTTAATAAATCCAACTGGGGGTCAGGGCTGTTGAACAGTGATCTTTTCCATTCTGTAAGCCCCTTTTCACCTCAGGATCAAGAGAGACCAGGGATACTGTGTCCATGTTAGGTCATCCTCAAAGTCACGTGTTTGAACTCTGCTTGTAGCTTTATGACAGGCTATGTTTATATTAACTCTGACATTTAGTCAAGTAAAGTGTCCTTAGGGGATGTAAAAAAAAAAACACCAAAACCATGCTCGTCACGACTTCAGCTACACAACGAGACATCATCATAATGACATGGTATTAATGTAACTGGCAGTGGTCTCAAGGTGGATACTGCTTAGCTACACAAATGACGCACGGGGTCCCAAATCGGGAGCCTATTCCCTATAATAGTGCATTACATTTGACGATGGCTCTGGGATAGAAGTAGTGCACTACGTAAATAATAGGGTGCAATTTGGGACACAGCGGGTAACTTTGCATTCGTCCGAGCACGCTGCGGATATTAATGGAGCGTTGATACAGGATAACCTGTTCTGCTGGATCAATGCTGCTACTATGGTATAAAGGTCAGTCGTGATTGCCTTTTTGCGAGACCTGACATAATGGAAGGGTATAATTGTTAGATGTTTGATAACGGTATACTTTGTATCTATTAAGTGGATGTGTCCTATCAGAGAGAGTGAGGGAATGGAACTATATGATCAAATCAAATCAAATCCGCTTTTTAGAAAAGGTAAAGACTTGTTAAGTCTACTTGTTAAATGCTTGTTCTTTTTAAAAATTTAAATTCTTTTTAAATTACTCTGATTTCAGTTCAGCAGCCTTTTCTAGTGTACATACTCTACACCACACAACCACTAAAGTAGCAATGCAGTATCTGTAAAACGGTCAGATCTGAACTTGACTCATAGTCTTAAAAATGAAGTAGGTCAGTCTACATGGAAAAACATCTGGATGTTGAATTTCACTAATTATAGTTAATTATAGAATATTTGCGCAGGATAGACACATTTGTGTATTGATGTAAGGCCTTGGAAATGTGTGACCACCTTCATTAAACCGGACAGAATTTTGATGAACTGACTTCTTGGAAAGGTGACATCCTATGACGGTGCCATGTTGAAAGTCACTGAGCTCTTAAATAAGGCCACTCTACTGCACATTTTTTGTCTATGGAGATTGCATGGCTGTGTGCTCAATTTTATACACCTGTCAGCAACAGGTGTGGCTGAAATAGCCGACTGCACTAATTTGAAGGGGTATCCACATACTGCTGTACATATAGTGTATGTTGAAGGGGTATCCACAAACTGCTGTATGTATGTATAGTGTATGTTGAAGGGGTATCCACATACTGCTGTATATATAGTGTATGTTGAAGGGGTGTCCACATAATGCTGTTTATATTGTGTATGTTGAAGGGGTGTCCACATTCTGCTGTATATATCGTGTATGTTTGTCTCTGTGAATGGTTTGTCCTCTGACAAATCAACTGTAAATTTCGGTGTTCCTCAAGGTTCCGTTTTAGGACCACTATTGTTTTCACTATATATTTTACCTCTTGGGGATGTCATTCGAAAACATAATGTTAAATTTCACTGCTATGCGGATGACACACAGCTGTACATTTCAATGAAACATGGTGAAGCCCCAAAATTGCCCTCGCTAGAAGCCTGTGTCTCAGACATAAGGAAGTGGATGGCTGCAAACTTTCTACTCTTAAACTCGGACAAAACAGAGATGCTTGTTCTAGGTCTCAAGAAACAAAGAGATCTTCTGTTGAATCTGACAATTAATCTGGAAGGTTGTACAGTCGTCTCAAATAAAACTGTGAAGGATCTCGGCGTTACTCTGGACCCTGATCTCTCTTTTGAAGAACATATCAAGACTGTTTCAAGGACAGCTTTTTTCCATCTACGTAACATTGCAAAAATCAGAAACTTTCTGTCCAAAAATCACACAGAAAAATTAATCCATGCCTTTGTTACTTCTAGGTTGGACTACTGCAATGCTCTACTTTCCGGCTACCCGGATAAAGCACTAAATAAACTTCAGTTAGTGCTAAATACGGCTGCTAGAATCCTGACTAGAACCAAAAAATGTGATCATATTACTCCAGTGCTAGCCTCCCTACACTGGCTTCCTGTTAAGGCAAGGGCTGATTTCAAGGTTTTACTGCTAACCTACAAAGCATTACATGGGCTTGCTCCTACCTATCTTTCCGATTTGGTCCTGCCGTACATACCTACACGTACGCTACGGTCACAAGACGCGGGCTTCCTAATTGTTCCTAGAATTTCTAAGCAAACAGCTGGAGGCAGGGCTTTCTCCTATAGAGCTCCATTTTTATGGAATGGTCTGCCAACCCATGTGAGAGACGCAGACTCAGTTTCAACCTTTAAGTCTTTACTGAAGACATATCTCTTCAGTAGGTCCTATGATTAAGTGTAGTCTGGCCCAGGGGTGTGAAGGTGAACGGAAAGGCTGGAGCAACGAACCGCCCTTGCTGTCTCTGCCTGGCCGGTTTCCCCTCTTTCCACTGGGATTCTCTGCCTCTACCCCTATTACGGGGGCTGAGTCACTGGCTTACTGGTGTTCTTCTATGCCGTCCCTGGGAGGGGTGCGTCACTTGAGTGGGTTGAGTCACTGACGCTGTCTTCCTGTCTGGGTTGCGTCCCCCTTGGGCTGTGCCGTGGCGGAGATCTTTGTGGGCTATACTCGGCCTTGTCCCGGGATGGTATGTTGGTGGTTGGAGATATCCCTCCAGTGGTGTGGAGGCTGTGCTTTGGCAAAGTGGGTGGGGTTATATCCTACCTGTTTGGCCCTGTCCGGGGGTTTCATCGGATGGGGCCACAGTGTCTCCTGACACGTCCTGTCTCAGCCTCCAGTATTTATGCTGCAGTAGTTTGTGTCGGGGGGCTAGGGTCAGTCTGTCACATCTGGAGTATTTCTCTTGTCTTTTCCGGTGTCCTGTGTGAATTTAAATATGCTCTCTCTAATTCTCTCTTTCTCTTTCTTTCTTTCTCTCTCTCGGAGGACCTGAGCCCGAGGACCATTCCTCAGGACTACCTGGCTTGATGATTCCTTGCTGTCCCCAGTTCACCTGGCCGTGCTGCTGCTCCAGTTCCAACTGTTCTGTCTGCAGCTATGGAACCCTGACCAGTTCACCGGATGTGCTACCTGTCCCAGATCTGTTGTCCCAGACCTGCTGGAACCCTGACCTATTCACCGGATGTGCTACCTGTCCCAGACCTGCTGTTTTCAACTCTCTAGAGACAGCAGGAGCGGTAGAGATACTCTCAAAGATCGGCTATGAAAAAGCCAACTGACACTTACTCTTGTGTTACTGACTTGTTGCACCCTCGACAACTACTGTGATTATTATTATTTGACAATGCTGGTCATTTATGAACATTTGAACATCTAGGCCATGTGCTGTTATAATCTCCACCCGGCACAGCCAGAAGAGGACTGGCCACCCCTCATAGCCTGGTTCCTCTCTAGGTTTCTTCCTAGGTTTTGGCCTTTCTAGGGAGTTTTTCCTAGCCACCGTGCTTCTACACCTGCATTGCTTGCTGTTTGGGGTTTTAGGCTGGGTTTCTGTACAGCACTTTGTGATATCAGCTGATGTAAGAAGGGCTATATAAATACATTTGATTTGATTTGATTTGATGTTGAAGGAGTGTCCACATTCTGTTGTATATATAGTGTATGTTGAAGGAGTTTCCACAATCTGCTTCATGTATCATGTGTGTTGAAGGAGTGTCCACATTCTGCTGTATATATCGTGTATGTTTGTGAAGGGATTCTGAAGGGTTTTAGACTTATTTCTGCTGTCTTCTCCTTTCGCTGGATTTCAAATTCTGATTCATGCATTTACTAAATAGTACAAAGAAACAAACCCACTGGTCTTCCCACGGATACTCCAAAGACAACTAATCTGAGAACTTCAAATAACCTCCAATTAACCCCTAAGGAGGTTTAGATTGGAGATTCATCATTCTCTCAAGGCAACATCCAACTCTTCTGGCTACTAAATAGTATAAATTGCAGTTCTATTCAAGCCACAAAGGTTTGTCATAACATCATACTATTGTGTGTGTGTGTGTGTGTGTGTGTGTGTGTGTGTGTGTGTGTGTGTGTGTGTGTGTGTGTGTGTGTGTGTGTGTGTGTAATGCAATAATACAAACAAAAACCTCATATGCCCACGGGCTATCATCAAACTTGTGTGTGTGTGTGTGTGTGTGTGTGTGTGTGTATTCTACTGTCCCAGTCGTTAGTCATACAACTTCTATAAATATTCCATCCTCCAGACTACTAGGCTAACATTACTGAGTCCCCATAACATTCTCAGCAGCCTTTCACATTATTCATCTCTTTACTTTCTTCTGAATTACTTTACTTGTTCAACAATCAACATATTATATTTCATGTCTTACCATTACTAAATATTTAAAACAAACAAAGCATAGTTAAACATCCACAACATGAGTTTACGTTGGAAAAACATGAATGATTTGTGAGTGTGGCTGATTACTTTACTTTGTGTTGGTTATTCATGACTTTTAGTTTCAGGTAAAATAAAATACTGCTATTTCCATACTGCAGCTTTTCTAAAATGGGCACCATACTGCAGCTTTCCTAAAATGGGAACCACTGCAGCTTTCCAAAAATGGGCACCATACTGCAGCTATCCTAAAATGGGAACCACACTGCAGCTTTCCTAAAATGGGCACCATACTCGAGCTTTCCTAAAATGGGCACCATACTCAAGCTTTCCAAAAAAGGGTACCATACTGCAGCTTTCCTAAAATGGGCACCACACTGCAGCTTTCCTAAAATGGGTACCACACTGCAGCTTTCCTAAAATGGGCACCACACTCAAGCTTTCCTAAAATGGGTACCATACTAGAGCTTTCCTAAAATGGGCACCACACTGCAGCTTTCCTAAAATGGGTACCACACTGCAGCTTTCCTAAAATGGGCACCACACTCAAGCTTTCCTAAAATGGGTACCATACTAGAGCTTTCCTAAAATGGGCACCACACTCAAGCTTTCCTAAAATGGGTACCATACTAGAGCTTTCCTAAAATGGGCACCACACTGCAGCTTTCCTAAAATGGGTACCACACTGCAGCTTTCCTAAAATGGGCACCACACTCAAGCTTTCCTAAAATGGGTACCATACTAGAGCTTTCCTAAAATGGGCACCATACTGCAGCTTTCCTAAAATGGGTACCATACTGCAGCTTTCCTAAAATGGGCACCATACTGCAGCTTTCCTAAAATGGGTACCATACTGCAGCTTTCCTAAAATGGGCACCACACTGCAGCTTTCCTAAAATGGGTACCATACTCCAGCTTTCCTAAAATGGGCACCACACTGCAGCTTTCCTAAAATTGGCACAATACTGCAGCTTTCCTAAAATGGGCACCACACTGCAGCTTTCCTAAAATGGGCACCACACTACAGCTTTCCTAAAACGGGCACCACACTACAGCTTTCCTAAAATGGGCACCACACTACAGCTTTCCTAAAACGGGCACCACACTACAGCTTTCCTAAAACTGGCACCACACTACAGCTTTCCTAAAACGGGCACCATACTGCAGGACTACGTTCTCTTCATGACCAGCGGATGAAGTCCATAGTCTTATTGTGAGAGTTCTGTTCTATCTTGACGGTATTAGTCCATGTCCGTTCCTAGTCCCTGTCTGGCTCAGGAAAAAGCACATCTCGGTTCTTGTCACCCTTCTATTTAAGCTCAATAACTTTTATCCTCCAGGATTGGCCCTAACGGCAAGCACTTCAATCAGGGCCTGATTTTCTATACCAAATTAGAAATGAGAGGGGAAATGATATGGAAATAAATCCCATTTTGGTACTTGATCAGAACACAGTGTGAGCTGTTCTGCCTTGAGTCAATCATTCATTACACTCAGCTATTGACCTTTCTCCCAACAGGAAGTGCTGTGACTATCTCCACCAGGATTGGAATTGACAAGATGTCTCTTCTAATAGAACAATACCGACATTTCCTCACAAGTTAATTATAAATTCAATGGCGGAACCAAGGGTTGCGGCCGCTTCGGAAAGGTTAGTGTAAACATTTGTACCTTCCAGGGCCCGGCCATACACCACAGTTCATTTATTCCTCACAGAGAGCCCTTAACAGATGGACTTCTGTGGGTGTCACACAGTGATTGAGGATGTCAACAAATATCAAAATTCCCTTAACTTTTTAGACAAATAGACCGTGTGTGTTGAATATATACTGTATGTAAGTAATGATGTAATCATTGTAAAGCCTTACATCAGAGGCAGACACAATTTGTCACAATGGGATGGATATTAAAGCAGGGTCTTCCTTTCAGCCCCCACTTACACACACACACACACACACACACACACACACACACACACACACACACACACACACACACACACACACACACACACACACACACACATAGCCATACTTCATACCAGCTCAGAACCATCTACTACTGTAGGTCATGTGGTTTGCGTTATGACACCGTTATGAGGAGACGGCTCATCCGTCAAAGTAAGGAAAACACGAGGGGTTCTAATAGTCTGGTCTGCCCTTCATCTGCCCCAACACCTCTCCCTGAACCCAGCAGAATCACACAGGTCGCATCCCCAATGGCACGCTAGGCCAATAGGGCTCTGGTCGAAAGTAGTGCACTACATAGGGAATAGGGTGCCAATGACAAACACACCCACTCAGCAACACTCATGATGAACAGTTCATTTTGATAATCTCTTTGAAATGATGTTGTATGGCCAGTCTCTCTCTCTCTCTCTCTCTCTCTGCATGACTACATCCAAGCACATTAACTTTCAGATACTTTGATCTAACTAACAGCCAGTCACATCTGCAAATAGAGCCTTCAGAAGACACCTGCTCACTTCACTTCTAGGACAGATGTATGGAAGGTACAGTACTCGGGACACACTAACTAGTAGGTGTAATATTAGATGTAAGGTACAGTACAACGGAAGGATTTATGTAAGTTACAGTACTCGGGATGTACACATACATGTAATATTAGATGTAATGTACAGAACTCAGGACATACAGGTACATGTAATATTAGATGTAAGGTACAGTACAAGGGACATACTAGTAGATGTAATATTAGATGTAAGGTACAGTACAAGGGATATACTAGTAGATGTAATATTAGATGTAAGGTACAGTACTCGGGACATACTAGTATATGTAATATTAGATGTAAGGTACAGTACAAGCGACATACTAGTAAATGTAATATTAGATGGAAGGTACAGTACAAGGGACATACTAGTAGATGTAATATTAGATGTAAGGTACAGTACAAGGGACATACTTGTAGATGTAATATTAGATGTAAGGTACAGTACAAGCGACAGCACATGACATGTAAATATAGATGTAAGGTACAGAACTTGGGACATACAGGTACATGTGATATTAGATGTAAGGTACAGTACAAGGGACAGAATTTTAGATGTAATATTAGATGTAAGGTACAGTACAAGGGACAGAATAGTACATGTAATATTAGATGTAAGGTACAGTACAAGGGACAGAATAGTACATGTAATATTAGATGTAAGGACCAGTGCACATACAGAATATTAGAATACTAAGGGTTTGCAACTGTTAATAGGACGTTTCATCACAACATTTAAAAGATTGCAAGTCAAGTTTGAAGACAACATGTAATATTACATGCATGTATTTGTTTTTAGCGTTGATGGATTCACAATGTACCAGATATCGTCTTACTGCTGTCAAAGTATGGTGTGGTCTTTACCTCAACTGTTGCTATTGGCTCCTTCCAAATAAAAGTCGACCCACTCTGGAGTTAGTGACAGGGATGTTTAAAATGGATGGAGGGACAACACAATGATACAATTGGCTAATCATAAAGGGGGACTGTAGGAGTTGGTATGAAGGATTACAGCCAGAACCAACCAAGTACTCCGAGTGACAGCTGGGATTTCTAGTGTGTAAAGACCATTAATTGGAAAAAGCTGAAGAGTTTAGGAAATACATTTTTCCAAATGGCACTTAGTAAGAATAATATTTCAAACTCTCCCCTCCATGATTGGCTGACATACTTTAGGTGAAAGAGATGGATACCGTGCTTCCAAGGTTTTGTATGATATTAACTTTTGATTTGGTTTTATATTAAGCAATAGTTCAAATGATGTAAACAAACAATAAGGGCAACACAATGCAGTTAACATTTATTTAAGTATAAGACTACAAGTACTGCCCTACTTTCGAAAGCCATTAAACTATCAAAAGCTAATGACGCATTACAATTCATCTATTTTTTTTTTCGCTTTTCAATCGTAGTCACAGTCTCAATAATACTGTACATCTGGTGGGAAGTTGAGTGAACCTAGTGACATGCTGTTCACTGTTCATTACCCAACCAGCTGTTCTGTCTAATGAGCCTGAAGCCAATCTCTTTCTGATGACTTACAGACAAATGGTAACATCTACACACAGCACTCCACCTCTACTTCACAGTAACATATTATCACACCGCCCTCACAGCGAACAAATGCCTTGAAATGAGAAGGCCAAGTACGTCACTTCAACTGAGCCCAAATAATGAAGAAAAATAAAATAAAATAAATTACAATAAACAACGTAATATCTTAGTTCTTCACAGAACTTCACCGCTACGGGTCAAATATTATCCATCTTCACACGGACTGGGGCAGCAGGTTCTTTCTCACTACGACTGAGCCCAATTAAAGCAACTAGTAATGAACAAGAAGAGAAACAATAAACAATGTGAGTGTAAATCACACTTTTACAACCATTTGCGTAAAATCTGTTAACCCTTTTCCTTGACCCATGTTCCTATATGAGGTATGATATGGTCTAGCACTTCATAAACACAACCACGGGACATTATGAAACGATTAGTCTGTAAGAGTGATTATGTGGCGGTGGCTTTATGTGTGCTCATTGTTGCTTTTTGAAGTTGCACAGTACTCATTTTATATCTGCGCAGTATTAAAAACAAACACTTTCTTATGAATTCTCCCTCTTCTAAAAAAAACGCGTTGTCAGTTAAACTGTTTCCTTGTGGTCTATACTCGGCCTTGTCTCAGGATGGTAAGTTGGTGGTTGAAGGTATCCCTCTAGTGGTGTGGGGCTGTGCTTTGGCAAAGTGGGTGGGGTTATATCCTGCCTGTTTGGCCCTGTCCGGGGGTATCATCGGATGAGGCCACAGTGTCTCCTGACCCCTCCTGTCTCAGCCTCCAGTATTTATGCTGCAGTAGTTTATGTGTTGGGGGCTAGGGTCAGTCTGTTATATCTGGAGTTTTTATCCTGTCTTATCCGGTGTCCTGTGTGAATTTAAGTATGCTCTCTCTAATTCTTTCTTTCTTTCTCTCTCTCGGAGGACCTGAGCCCTAGGACCATGCCTCAGGACTACCTGGCATGATGACTCCTTGCTGTCCCCAGTCCACCTGGCCATGCTGCTGCTCCAGTTTCAACTGTTCTGCCTGCGGCTATGGAACCCTGACCTGTTCACCGGACGTGCTACCTGTCCCTGACCTGCTGTTTTCAACTCTCTAGAGACAGCAGGAGCAGTAGAGATACTTTCAATGATCGGCTATGAAAAGCCAACTGACATTTACTCCTGAGGTGCTGACCTGTTGCACCCTCGACAACTACTGTGATTATTATTATTTGACCATGTTGGTCATTTATGAACATTTGAACATCTTGGCCATGTTCTGTTATAATCTCCACCCGGCACAGCCAGAAGAGGACTGGCCACCCCTCATAGCCTGGTTCCTCTCTAGGTTTCTTCCTAGGTTTTGGCCTTTCTAGGGAGTTTTTCCTAGCAACTGTGCTTCTACACCTGCATTGCTTGCTGTTTGGGGTTTTAGGCTGGGTTTCTGTACAGCACTTTGAGATATCAGCTGATGTAAGAAGGGCTATATAAATAATTTTGATTTGATTTGATTTGATTCTTTTTCAGGATACCTTGTGTGGCGACAAGGTGTCCGTAGGACAGAATGATTACAGCCCTGTGATTGAGCCCTGCAGTGGTCAGATTAGCATCCTGTGACTGCAGCGCCATGAATCCTGACAGATATTACATGTTTCCTGTTGCCGACCGGAGAGAAACCGCTCCTCATGCTCCGCCCAAGGAGAACTGCTCCCTGATGTAACACATTAATATATGATAAACAACCGCAGCATTGCCAGATTACAATACATAATTCACCGGCCGTCAGAGAATATGATATGTCCCAGTGCAGATTATTTGCTGCTTTGAAATTATTATTTTAATCTCATGACGGAAACGTCCAAGGTGAACTTTAAAGTAATTAATACATGTGAAAAAAGTATTCTCAGTAAAACAAATAATTGCATGTCATAATACCTTGCTAAAGCATGTATGTTAAAGGGAAGATTTACCCAATAGTAATGTGATAGTGTTTTTCAGTTCTGGGTGATTTTGTATGGATCCAGAGGACAGTTTAGAATCTTGTCCAGAGTCTATGCCAGTAGTCAAAGCTGATTAGAGACAGTTAGTCACACTTGGAATGTTCCCACATTAAGAATGTCCAACATTTAAATATTGACCCCAGATGTATTTGGAGGCAATTTCAGATTAAGCAGTTGCATAAATCTCTGCTGAGGGATGTAAAACGATATTTTGAGATGCCTGGAAAAAGAGCAAGTGAGTTGCTGTATGTGTTTTCACTGTATCAAACATAAGAAATACAACAGCACCTACACAAAACGCAGTGAATCTCTCCTTCAACAAGAGGTCAAAGGGAAGCTCTAATCCTTGTTGGCTAGATGGTATACTGTATTACTCTGTAAAGCAAAGCATCTTTATTGTTCCTCTGTTCTTCTTACATGTAAAACACATCTATCACACACTGCCTTAAGCAACTTGGTTTTAACTTCGAGATACAAGTCGTTGTGTTCCCTTTTCAGATGGGGGAGATTAGTGTTTGGATGCCTGAGGATTTACAGACACTTCAGCATCAGCAGCCCCCTCTGTAGTCATTCACCTGTAGATGATGTCTTCACCACAACACTTACAGCACAGTACTGCAAGAGCTTTTCAAAGAATTATGAGAGACTTATGATCTGACGTTCCTTTACAACATCCATACTTTTGACCAGGTAGGGCACTATATAGGGCATAGGGTGCCATTTGGGACACAGACCAATGCCTTTTGTTATTAAGCCGAATATAAATTGCTAGAAATTTTGTTTTTCCCTAATACTCTGTCAATCTAATAAACTGTTTATAAACCATCTAGTACCGTACGTGATATTTCAATCTACTCCTTATTTTGGAGAGGTGAAATGAGGATATCTCATTAAGAGAAAATGATTTATTACATTTTATCAATCGTAGACCCAATGACGAATGAGCCTTACCATCATCTGAGTACCATTTTATAAACTGAAGGGCTTTCAACTGGTATTTCATAACAATTTAAAACAAACAGCCTTGAAAGAGCTAGTCTAGTGCATTTCCAGTCTATTACATTCTATCACCAACTGCTTCTCTTTCTAAACCATTCTGCTGTGCCAAATTCATTGACTTAATTAAAGAATGTGGAATGCTATGAAAACATTTGAATCTCTTCTAGGTTCCAGCCGAGAATTCCTGTTCTACTATGATTCTCTTTCACCTGGCATTAGAGCCATAGACAGGGTTTCATTTCAACAGGACAGGGAGGGGTGGTCGTGTGAGCAGACATAGATACACCTTAGAACATCAGAGACATACTCATGCCTCTGAACCTTCATTCAACTTGACAATAAATCAGCAGCTTTAAATGGCTTGACCACTCCTGATATCCATCCTCCCATTGCTGGGAAGGTGAAATCTGCAAATGCTTCCTTCTAATCATCTTGTGTCAGCATTTTAGCTCATGGCTCATGGCTGTAGGTAAGATAGAAGCCTGCACCATCATCAACAACTGTCTTTGATCATTATTCATACATAAAAATACATTTCATTGTTCAGTAGTAATTATTTTTCTGAATTAAAGTATGTTAATGTGGCTTGCTCTTCCTCCTTATTATTTATACCCAATTAAGGTTCTCATAATGTCAGCATAAAAATCCTGACAAGACATATAAGTTTTCCTCTTTGAGTCAGACATGCAGTTAAAGAATTATGATTCATACCGACAAGTTGTAAATATAATTTTTGTTCTGCACTGAGTATATGTGATGGAAATCTTGTTTGAATTCAAAATCAATACTCTAAGTCTAGGTGTTTAGTCAGCAAACAGTGAACATTTCAACAACTTCAGGCAATGTTCCACTGGGACATTTTTGTTTTCAGCTAATGTTAACACAGTATAAGAACATATAAAGCATTTACAATAGTCAGACTTTATGTTTCCTAGAAATATACATTTCTAATAATAGTAATAATATTCACATTTACTTTAAAATTGACACACAATTGATCTACATTAACCTTCTTGTGTCACGAATCCCACCGAAGGTGGCTCCCCTGCCTGCTCGGGCGGCGCTCGGCGGTCGTCGTCACCGACCTACTAGCCGCCGCTGATCCCTTTTTCCTTTTCGTTTGGTATGTCTTATTGTTTGCACCTGTCCCTCATTTGGTCTTTTGATTTTAGTTATTTAAGCCTGGTTAGCCCGCCCAGTGTTGTGCGGGATTATTTTAGCGTCAGGTTGTACTTTTGTCGTTGGATGTGCTGGCGATTTATTACTTATTATTAATTGCATGCTGTGCACCTGTTTTGGGCACTTGGCAATTTTCCCACGCCGTTTGTGTTGGCGTTTATCGTGTTGGTTTTTTTGTTCAAATAAACACGAAGTTCCGTACCTCTGCTCTCTGCGCCTGACTCCTACCACCACTCCTAGCAACACTGTGACATCTTGGAGCAACGTTTTACAAAAATCACAGAACGGTATACTTAAGACAATTTAATATTGTATATCAGGATCTTCCATTTGTAATGAAATATTTGCTCATCCTTACAAAGAAAGGTACGAATAATAACATAATAATATCTCCAAAGGGTTGACCCTTCACCTTTAACCTAAAAGTGATGACATAGGGAAATGTTACCTAAGCATTGTTGTTCTCATTGTAGCTCGAATTTAAGCAGGAAACTCTCACCTTCTGGCAATTCACCAGTGTAGAATACAATGAATATCATAATATGTCAAAAAACATTCATCAAACTAACATAACATTATGCGCAATACGCAAATATAGAATAAAGATAATGCCTCAATGCCATTCATATTCATGTCAATAATCAACATGTCCAAAGGAGGATGAACTGTTGGAAAACAGCAAAAGTTTGACAGAATAACAAAAAAAATATTTAGATGTTCCCTTTACCATAAACAATATTTCCCATCTAAATGTATCATCATATCCTATCTTGGATCTCTTTCTCTCCCTGGCCTTATGCTTCAAACACACCGACTGCGTCATTGCATTTTGGTACATAAGCGTTACATTAATTTCCAACGAAACGCTACGTTTTGACTTGCAGCATTGCGTTGCAGAGGCAGTTGCAGTGTGTTCGGTGTGGTCCGTACGTTCGATTTATCCAATGTATGCGTGAAACTGTATGCTGTAGACGGCTTGACAGAAATGGTAGCAGAAGGTGAATGTTGAACTGTTGTTGCGTACATATCCAGATGATGCTGTGTACTATTTTGCACGATGACGCTGGCAGTGTGTTCGAAGCGTTCGAGGCGATTACAGCAGATTGCCTTATGATCACACACTTCCTGCTCCTCTGCTTTTCTATCAGCAGTATTTTTATCATCAGGGTCACTTGGTTTCAGGGAAAAGGATGGGACTAGGCTACAATATGTTCATAAATATGTTTCAAGCTTTGAGTACATCTTGTCAATCACAGTTGTGCGAAGGAATAATTTGAAATAAGAAACCTCAACAGAAAGCGTAGTCATCAATAGGGTCAACTTTTATTTCTTTGAGAGGCGTGTAAACACTCTTCTCTGCTTAGTGATGATGATTCCTGTCTGGTTCTTTTGCAGCTATACACTTACACGTACTTCTCCAGTGTAATCATCTGAGTTGTGTGAGGGAATAATACTGCAAATAGATCAATACTGAATGCATGCCAGACCAAAAGTTTACCACTTTCCCTCACAGCCCCTGCCAGGATAAGAAGCAGGCGCCACCATCCATACAATCTTCAAGTACAAATAGGGCTAAGCCGTTAAGCTGATTATTGGTGTGGGAACACAGTGTGTAAGCCAATGACTTTGAGGAGGAGGAATGGGCCCCGCTGATTTCTCAATTATATTTCCTCCTTAGGCCTTGGAGAAACAAAAAAGCTGAACAGCATCGCTGACAGTCAACGGGGCCAAAGAAACCTCTTGGCCCCCAAGTATTGTGGTCCAACAAAGAGGGGTAATAGAACTTGCACCATGTGAGAGAGAATCACGCTGCTCAGTGACCAAGGAAAGGTTACATTGGTGAACAATGTGACATTCTGGCTCTCTGTTTAAGATCAATCTTAAATATCTATATGTTGTGGAAAGGGGAAAAAATGATGTAGAGGAAATGAACATTTTTAAGTTATAAGGTTGTAGCTTACACATTTTGACACTTTTCCCAGAGTAGGGACTGTAAATATTTATAAAATGTAACTTTACCAAGAGGATCCTGTTAGCGTTGGAGATATATGAATATCAAACAATAATAATAATAGAAATGTTTACAGGTATATCCATTATAAAAATATATATATGTACAGATATTTTTTTAAACAATGGTGACATACACACATTAATAATAAATACATATTGAAATTAGCATGCCTGGAGTACAGTAGGTTAGTCTAGAATATAAATATATTCTCCTGTAAACATTGATGTCGTTTGATACTTAATAGAACTGTCAGTATCTTCCAGGGACACCTGTCCCATTTGTTGTAGGTGGGATCTGATTACTGTGTGAGAGAGAGCAGTGGGGGGGGGGTTAATAGTTCATGGACATAATAAGGTTCCATGAAAAGATGATACGACATTATCTCATCAGGTGTTAAAGGGATACATCAGGATTTCAGGTAAAGATGTTACAACGTTATCTCATCAGGTGTTAAAGGGATACATCAGGATTTCAGGTAAAGATGATACAACGTTATCTCATCAGGTGTTAAAGGGATACATCAGGATTTCAGGTAAAGATGTTACAACGTTATCTCATCAGGTGTTAAAGGGATACATCAGGATTTCAGGTAAAGATGATACAACGTTATCTCATCAGGTGTTAAAGGGATACATCAGGATTTCAGGTAAAGATGATACAACGTTATCTCATCAGGTGTTAAAGGGATACATCAGGATTTCAGGTAAAGATGATACAACGTTATCTCATCAGGTGTTAAAGGGATACATCAGGATTTCAGGTAAAGATGATACAACGTTATCTCATCAGGTGTTAAAGGGATACATCAGGATTTCAGGTAAAGATGATACAACGTTATCTCATCAGGTGTTAAAGGGATACATCAGGATTTCAGGTAAAGATGATACAACGTTATCTCATCAGGTGTTAAAGGGATACATCAGGATTTCAGGTAAAGATGATACAACGTTATCTCATCAAGTGTTAAAGGGATACATCAGGATTTCAGGTAAAGATGATACAACGTTATCTCATCAGGTGTTAAAGGGATACATCAGGATTTCAGGTAAAGATGATACAACGTTATCTCATCAGGTGTTAAAGGGATACATCAGGATTTCAGGTAAAGATGATACAACGTTATCTCATCAGGTGTTAAAGGGATACATCAGGATTTCAGGTAAAGATGATACAACGTTATCTCATCAGGTGTTAAAGGGATACATCAGGATTTCAGGTAAAGATGATACAACGTTATCTCATCAGGTGTTAAAGGGATACATCAGGATTTCAGGTAAAGATGATACAACGTTATCTCATCAAGTGTTAAAGGGATACATCAGGATTTTGACAATTTGGCCTTTATCTACTTCCCCACAGTCAGATGAACTCGTGAACTCATTGGCTTGTGAAACAAACTCCAGGTAAAGATGTTTCAACAATATTTCATACAAAGTTGTCATCCCAAACATTGGTAGCACTTTATAATAATTCCAATAAATAAAAGCATTTACAATTGATTAGTAAATAGTTTAATGCATAATTTACACATCATTACTAGGGCTGTGGTGGTCATAAAAGTTTGTCAGCCGGTGACTGTCAAGCAAATAACTCTCGGTCTCATGGTAATTGACCGTTAATTAAAATAAACACATTTAACATCTCCTGGCTTCCACATATAGCCTACAAACCACTGATGCAGACTTTTGGAACATCTACATTTTGAAATGTCTAATAAATCCACAGCCTACACCATCACAATAAATCCATTATGTATTTTAGACAGGTCTATAGATACATGATATGAAGAAAATTGTCCTATTGTCCTATGTTAGGTCCTGATCTGGCTATGCCATATGCCTGTGGGTTACACTAGTTCATTTAGCAGACACAATTTGTTTAGAATTCAGTTGCATTATTCTATATTACTCTAAAGTATGAAGAATACAATTGAACATAGCTGAATAAAATAGAAAGGATGTTTTCTCCAAAATATTTCTGAAGGAGTGCGCACTTGCGGCTATTCTGTGTTGAGCAGTTAACAAAGAAACAGGTCTTCAAAATATGCTTAATTTAGAGTTATTTATGCAACTTTAGCTGTGATCAAAACATATAGCCTAACATTTGTATTTTTAAAACAACGTTGGGTTATATGTTTAGGTTTTTATAATACATTCTAAGGCTGCATGAGCTCTGCTTTGTAGTTTGTGAAGGCTGTACACACTTCATCAGTCTCTCATTCACAATTTGACAAGCACTTGATAATGCCTTTGTGCGGCCTTAATGCCCCCTATAAAAAAGTCATGCTTTTTGCGGCCAGTGGCCATTGTGCTCTTGGGCTGAATATAATCATTATAATTCCCTTCTCCTGGCTGCGTGCTCCAAAGCACCTCTCACTCACATGGCTCTCTCAGATAGCTCAATTCTTATTTGCCAATGCCCGGCACGTGATCGGGTCTTTCTCACAGGCTACAGACAGACACATCAGAGATACAACTGAGGATGTCCTTATCCACTTCCAAGGTGCATATTGAAGATATTGGAAGAACTGTCCACATTTTCTTCGTTTCACTAATCAAGATGAGAAGGCCTAATGAACAGCAAAAGCACTAGCCTATCAACTTTTGTACTATGGGGGATAGTAGATTGACATAGGCTGCCAAAAGTCAACCTATTCTATTCTGTGCTATAAATACATTTTTCAAACATTTGTTGGTTGTGAAAGAGCCCAAATTAATACAACCACAAGCATAAACAAAAATGTTTTTAAGCAATGAGGCTGACGCAACAGATCAGAGCGTTTAGCTTAAAATGTTGATAAACTATTAGTCTATTTATTCACATTAAAAGCTTAACCTTGCACACATGGCAGTAGGCTAAAAGCGTGAATGTTGCAAAATGCAATCAATTAGCGGGAAAACATAATTCTCAAAAGTGACCGCAACTGCAATTACTCATGCAATTATTTTACAATAAAGGTGCATTTTTATGGTGAAAATGATCTTCCCCGAACTTGAAACTCACACTCTGCATATGTATACCAGTTAGGCTCTACACCCATTGTAAAGCGAACTAATATGCTTACTTTTAAGAAGCTATTTGGCCACTTTAGGTGTGATGCAGAAACATATAGGCCTACGGGCTAGGCTACATGAGGTGTAATTCATTATTTGAAAAAGTCACAAATAAAAGGCATGTACTGTGTCTTGCCTTACTGCACACATACTGGGCATTAATCACAGATGTGGCAAGATGACGCAGATGCTAAGCTACAGGACTGTTTTTCTAGCATAGATTGGAATATGTTCCGGGATTCATCATGCATTGTGGAGTATAACACAAAAGTCACCGGCAACATCAATACAGTGCCTTGCAAAAGTATTCACCCCCCTTGGCATTTTTCCTATTTTGTTGCATTACAACCTGTGATTTAAATGGATTTTTATTTTTATTTCATGTAATGGACATACACAAAATAGTCCAAATTTGTGAAGCAAAATGAAAAAAATGAAAAAGACCAAGGAGCTCTCCAAACAGGTCAGGGACAAAGTTGTGGAGAAGTACAGATCAGCGTTGGGTTATAAAAAAATAAGCGAAACTTTGAACATCCCACGGAGCACCATTAAATCCATTATAAAAAAATGGAAAGAATATGGCACCACAACAAACCTGCCAAGAGAGGGCCGCCCACCAAAACTCACGGACCAAGCAAGGAGTGCATTAATCAGAGAGGTAATGGAGAAACCAAGATCACCGTGATGGACCTGCAAAGCTCCACAGCGGAGATTGAAGTATCTGTCCATAGGACCACGTTAAGCTCTACACTCCACAGAGCTGGGCTTTACGGAAGAGCGTCCAGAAAAAAACAAGCAAAAATGTTTGGTGTTCGCCAAAACGTATGTGGGAGACTCCCAAACATATGGAAGAAGGTACTCTGGTCAGATGAGACTAAAATGGAGCTTTTTGGCCATCAAGGAAAACGCTATGTCTGGCGCAAACCCAACACCTCTCATTACCCCGAGAAAACCATCCCCACAGTGAAGCATTGTGGTGGCAGCATCATGCTATGAGGATGTTTTTCATCTGCAGGGACTGGGAAACTGGTCATAATTGAAGGAATGATGGATGGCGCTAAATACAGGGAAATTCTTGAAGGAAACATGTTTCAGTCTTCCAGAGATTTGAGAATGGGATGGAGGTTCACCTTCCAGCAGAACAATGACCCTAAGCATACTGATAAACCAACACTCAAGTAGTTTAAGGGGAAACATTTAAACATCTTGGAATGGCCTATTCAAAGCCCAGACCTCAATCCAATTGAGAATCTGTTGTATGACTTAAAGATTGCTGTACACCAGCGGAACCCATCCAACTTGAAGGAGCTGGAGCAGTTTTGCCTTGAAGAATGGGCAAAAATCCCAGTGGCTAGATTTGCCAAGTTTACAGTTTACTGCAAAAGATGGCTCTACAAAGTATTGACTTTAGGGGGGTGAATAGTTTTCCGTTTATTTTGTCTTATTTCTTGTCCGTTTCACAGTAAAAAATATTTTTCATCTTCAAAGTGGTAGGCATGTTGTGTAAATCAAATGATACAAACCCCCCAAAAATCAATTTTGAATTTCTGGTTGTAAGGCAACAAAATAGGACAAATGCCAAGGGGGGTGAACACTTTCGCATGCCAACCCAGACACTTATAAAACCATCAAACAGGTAAAGTATCAATACAAGACTAAGATTGAATCGTAATACACCAGCTCCGACGCTCGTCGGATGTGGCAGGGCTTGCAAACTATTATGGACTACAAAGGGAAGCCCAGCCACGAGCTGCCCAGTGACACGACCAGACAAGCGAAATTATTTCTATGCATATTTCAAGGCAAGTAACACTGAAGCATGCATGAGAGCAACAGCTGTTCTGGACGACTGTGTGATCACGCTCTTTGTAGCCGATGTGATTAAGACCTTTAAATAGGTCAACATTCACAAGACGGCAGGGCTAGATGGATGACCAGGATGTGTACTCCGAGCATGTGCTGACCAACTGGCAAGTGTCTTCACTGACATTTTCAACCTGTCCCTGACCAAGTCTGTAATACCTAAATGTTTCAAGCAGACCACCATAGTCCCTGTGCCCAAGAACACCAAAGGTAACCTGCCTAAAGGATTACAGACCCAAAGACTTCTGTAGCCATGACATGCTTTGAAAGGCTTGTCATGGCTTACATCAACACCATCATCCCAGAAACTTCAATTTGCATACCTCCCCAACAGACCCACAGATTACTCAATCTCTATTGCACTCCACACTGCCCTTTCCAACCTGGACAAAGGCAACACCTATGTGAGAATGCTGTTCATTGACTACAGAAATCATAACAAGATGGTGCTGACAGAGAGGGTCACCTTGCTTCTAGTCCTTAGGAAATGATGCAGTATTTATGTTTTTTATTCATTATTTTTTATGTTGTTGCCCAGAAAAACTTAAGTGTTATTACATACAGCCGGGAAGAACTATTGGATATCAGAGCGATGTCAACTTACCAGCACTATGACCAGGAATAGGACATTCCCGAAGCGGATCCTCTGTTTGAACCACTCAAGGCATTCAAACTGATTCCAGAGGCTGACCCAAAACAATGTCCAAGCAGGAAAGGTAGATGGAGTGGCCTTCTGGTCAGACTTCAGAGGCACGCACACCACCCACACGCTGTTGTCCAGTCTCTAGATAACAAGGTTGACAAAATTAGGGCTAGGGTTGCTTTCCAGAGAGACATCCGGGATTGTAACATACTTTGTTCCACGGAAACATGGCTCTCCAGGGATATGCTGTCGCAGTCGGTACAGCCACTGTGATTCTTTGTGCATTGCACCGACAGGAATACACATCTCTCTGGGAAGAAGAAGGGCGGTGGTGTATGTTTCATGATTAACGATGTTGTAATCATAACAGCATACAGGAACTGGATCGCTGCTACTCGAACTTCCATGATGCATGCAAGGCCCTCCTCCATTTTGCTTCTCCCCTCGTATAGACAGAATCTCGAACAGGATGTACCCATGACAAGGACCATTCAACGCTGGTCTGACCAATCAGAATCCACGCTTCAAAATTGTTTTGATCATGTGGACTGGGACATATTCCGGTTAGCCTCAGAGAATAATATAGATTCAGTGAGTGAGTTTATAAGGTAGTGCTTAGGAGATGTTGTACCATCTGTGACTATAAAACCTACCCTAACCTGAAGCAGTGAATAGACGGCGGCATTCGCGTAAAGCTGAAAGTGCGAACCACTGCATTTAAACATGGAAAGACGACCGGGAATATGGCCAAATACAAACAGTGTAGTTGCTCCCTCCACAAGGCAATCAAACAATCAAAATGTCAGCATAGCCTCGCTACTTTTATAGCCTCGCTACTGTATATAGCCTGTCTTTTTACTGTTGTTTTATTTCTTTACTTACCTATTGTTCACCTAACACCTTTTTTGCACTATAGGTTAGAGCCTGAAAGTAAGCATTTCACTGTAAGGTAGACCCTGCCACATACACCTGTTGTATTCGGCGCACATGACATAAAAAATGTTGATTCGATTTGATTTGGAGATGCAACTCAGACACGAGATATATGTGGCAGGGTCTACTGACAATCACAGACTTGTAACGGCTGTCGTAGTAATGAAACCAAGGTGCAGCGGAGGACGTGTGTTCATCTTGAAATTTAATTGAAAAAGAGAACACTACAAAAATAAACAAAAGACGACAGCAAAACAGTCCTGTCAGGAAATACTCTAAACAGAAAACAATCACCCACAAACCCCAAAGGAAAAACAGGCTGCCTATGTATGACTCTCAATCAGCAACAACGATCTACAGCTGTTCCTGATTGAGAGCCACACACAGCCAAACCAAAGAAACAAACCAACATAGAAAAATAAACATAGAACGCCCACCCATGTAACACCCTGGCCTAACCAAAATAGAGAACTAAAAACCCCTCTCTATGGCCAGGGCATTACAGGACTACAAAAAGAAAATCAGCCACGTCACATATCCCAATATCTTGCTTCCAGACAAACGAAGCGCCTTCTTTGCTGGCTTTCAGGATAACACAGTGCCACCGATGCGGCCCGCTATCAAGGACTGTGGGCTCTCCTTCTCCATGGCTGACGTGAGTAAGACATTTAAACATATTGACCCTCGCAATGCTGCCGGCCCAGATGACATCCCTAGCCACGTCCTCAGAGCATTTGCAGACCAGCTGGCTGGTGTGTTTACGAACATATTAAATCTCTCCTTATCCCAGTCTGCTGTCCCCACATGCTTCAAGGTGGCCATCATTGTTCCTGAACCCAAGAAAGCAAAGGTAACTGAACTAAATGACTATCGTTCCGTAGCGCTCACTTCTGTCATCATGAAGTGCTTCATATCACCTCCACCTTACCTGTCTCCCTAGACCCACTTCAATTTGCGTACCGACCCAATAGGTCCACAGATGATGCAATTGCCATCACACTGCACACTGCCCTATCCCATCTGGACAAGAGGAATACCTATGTAAGAATGCTGTTCATTGACTACAGCTCAGCAGTCAACACCATAGTACCCTCCTAGCTCATCATTGTGTTTGAGGCCCTGGGTCTCAACCCTGCCCTGTGCAGTTGGGTCCTGGACTTCCTGACGGGCTGCCCCCAGGTGGAGACGGTAGGAAACAACATCTCTACTTCGCTGATCCTCAACTTTGGGGCCCCACAAGGGTGCGTGTTCAGCCCCCTCCTGTACTCCCTGTTCACCCATGACTGTGTGGCCATGCACGCCTCCAACTCAATCATCAAGTTTGAAGACGACACAGCAGTACTAGGCTTGACAATCAACAACAATGAGACAGCCCATAGGGAGGAGGTGAGGGCACACAGAATTTGGTGTCAGGAAAACAACCTCTCACTCAACGGCAACAAAACAAATGAGATGGACTTTAGCAGAGGGAGCATCCTCCTATCCACATTGACAGGACAGCAGTGGAGAAGGTGTAAAGTTTTAAGTTCCTCGGCGTACACATCACGGAAAAACTGAAATGGTCCACACACACAGACAGTGTGGTGAAGAAGGCGCAATCTCAGGAGGCTGAAGACATTTGGCGGACTGTATCACCGCCTGGTACGGCAACTGCACCGCCCACAAACACAGAGCTCTCCAGAGGGTGGTGCGGTCTGCACAAGGCATCACCGGGGAAAAACTACCTGCCCTCCAGGACACCTACAGCACCCGATGTCACAGGAAAGGCAAAAAGATCATCACGGACAACAACCACCAGAGCCACTGCCTATTCACACCGCTACCATCTAGAAGGCGAGGTCAGTACAGGTGCATTAAAGCTGGGACCGAGAGACTGAAAAATAGCTTCTATCTCAAGGCCATCAGACTGTTAAACAGCCACCACTAACTCAGAGAGGCTGCTGCCTACATGCAGACTTGAAATCTTTGGCCACTCTAACAAATGGATCACTTGTCACTTTAATAATGGCACTTTAATAATGTTTACATATCTTGCATTACTCATCCCATATATATATATATATATATATATAAAAACTTAAATGTATTTTATACCGTCTATCGCATCTTGCCTATGCCGGTCGGTCATTGCTCGTCCATATATTTATATGTACATATTCTTACTCCATCACTTTACTTAGATTTGTGTATATTAGGTAGCTGTGGAATTGTTAAATTACTTGTTAGATATTGATGCATTCTCGGAACTACAAGTACAAGTATTTCGCTACACTTGCAATAACATCTGCTAACCGTGTGTATGTGACCAATAAAATTAGATTTTATTTGATTTAGACAAAGTATAGAAAATTCCCAAAACGATGGCTGGAGTACTTTTCTTTGCACATTTTAACAGCAATGAAATACAACCAATTTTCAGTGTGGCCCTCCAGAACTCGTTGAAGACCGAATGCGGCCCAGGGGCAAAATGAGTTTGACATCCAAGGTCTAGGACCTACAGGGGATAATTAAACAGGCAACATGAGTCTAATCAAAGCACAATTAACACCCCAGTTGGGGGTGGTAGACATTTGGAAGCATAATAAAATGTAACGTGAAAGCATTTTTTCACTCGCCATTCAATACGTACTTCTATAATTTGAAAAACCATTTGAGAAAAGGCCTTATGTCATCTATTGTGAGCAAATTAAATACACAGAGCTGGTTTCAACCAATTAAGGGGGAATAGATCACAAAGCAATAGGCGTAGTTCTAATGACTGCTGGGTAAATGAGTAAATACACACATTTAGAATAAGATTGGGTTCACTTCCAGCTTTCTATCTGTACCACCATAGTTCCAGGGGCTAGGCAGGCTGCCAACGAGCACTCATGAGGCTGTTGTGTCGTTAACAAACAAGCCCCACACAGCTCCATTCTCTGCCTCCTACAATTTAAAACACAAGATGTGAGAGAGTGTGCCAGCTAGCTAGAAGGCCGTAGCCAACATTGTACTGGAGCTTAAGTGTTGATGATCATCAACTCCTCCTGAAAACAATCTTAGCAGTCAGTTGTAACAGTCAGTCGTAAAAGTCAAGCATAGCAGTCAGTCGTAGTAGTCAGTCGTAGCAGTCAGTCGTGACAGTCAGTCATAACAGTCAGTTTTAGCAGTCAGTTGTAGCAGTCAGTCGTAGACGTCAGTGGTAACAGTCAGTCGTAGCAGTCAGTCGTAGCAGTCAGTCGTAGCAGTCAGTCGTAGCAGCCAGTCGTAGCAGTCAGTCGTAGCAGTCAGTCGTAACAGTCAGTCGTAACAGTCAGTCGTAGCAGTCAGTCCTGACAGTCAGTCGTAACAGTCAGTCATAACAGTCAGTCGTAACAGTCAGTAGTAGCAGTCAGTCGTAGCAGTCAGTCGTAGCAGTCAGTCGTAACAGTCAGTCGTAGCAGTCAGTCGTAACAGTCTGTCGTGACAGTCAGTCGTAACAGTCAGTCGTAGCAGTCAGTCGTGACAGTCAGTCGTAACAGTCAGTTGTAACAGTCAGTCGTAACAGTCAGTCGTAACTGTCAGGCGTAACAGTCAGTCGTAACAGTCAGTCGTAACAGTCAGTCGTATCAGTCAGTCGTAACAGTCAGTCGTAACAGTCTGTTGTAGCATTCAGTCGTAACAGTCAGTCTTAACAGTCAGTCGTAACAGTCCGTTGTAGCATTCAGTCGTAACAGTCAGTCGTATCAGTCAGTCGTAACAGTCAGTCGTAGCAGTCAGTCGTAACAGTCAGTCGTAACAGTCAGTCGTAGCAGTCAGTCGTAGCAGTCAGTCGTAACAGTCAGTCGTAACAGTCAGTCGTAGCAGTCAGTCGTAGCAGTCAGTCGTAACAGTCAGTCGTAACAGTCAGTCGTAGCAGTCAGTCGTAACAGTCAGTCGTAACAGTCAGTCGTAGCAGTCAGTCGTAACAGGCAGTCGTAACAGTCAGTTGTAGCAGTCAGTCGTAACAGTCAGTCGTAACAGTCAGTTGTAGCAGTCAGTCGTAACAGTCAGTCATAACAGTCAGTTGTAGCAGTCAGTCGTAACAGTCAGTCATAACAGTCAGTCTTAACAGTCAGTCGTAACAGTCAGTCGTAACAGTCAGTCGTAGCAGTCAGTCGTAACAGTCAGTCGTAATAGTCAGTCGTAACAGTCAGTCTTAACAGTCAGTCGTAACAGTCTGTTGTAGCATTCAGTCGTAACAGTCAGTCTTAACAGTCAGTCGTAACAGTCCTTTGTAGCATTCAGTCGTAACAGTCAGTCGTATCAGTCAGTCGTAACAGTCAGTCGTAGCAGTCAGTCGTAACAGTCAGTCGTAACAGTCAGTCGTAGCAGTCAGTCGTAGCAGTCAGTCGTAACAGTCAGTCGTAACAGTCAGTCGTAGCAGTCAGTCGTAGCAGTCAGTCGTAACAGTCAGTCGTAACAGTCAGTCGTAGCAGTCAGTCGTAACAGTCAGTCGTAGCAGTCAGTCGTAACAGTCAGTCGTAACAGTCAGTCGTAGCAGTCAGTCGTAACAGTCAGTCGTAGCAGTCAGTCGTAACAGTCAGTCGTAACAGTCAGTCGTAACAGTCAGTTGTAGCAGTCAGTCGTAACAGGCAGTCGTAACAGTCAGTTGTAGCAGTCAGTCGTAACAGTCAGTCATAACAGTCAGTTTTAGCAGTCAGTCGTAACAGTCAGTCATAACAGTCAGTTGTAGCAGTCAGTCGTAACAGTCAGTCATAACAGTCAGTCATAACAGTCAGTCGTAACAGTCAGTCGTAACAGTCAGTCATAGCAGTCAGTCGTAACAGTCAGTCGTAATAGTCAGTCGTAACAGTCAGTCTTAACAGTCAGTCGTAACAGTCCGTTGTAGCATTCAGTCGTAACAGTCAGTCTTAACAGTCAGTCGTAACAGTCCGTTGTAGCATTCAGTCGTAACAGTCAGTCGTATCAGTCAGTCGTAACAGTCAGTCGTAGCAGGCAGTCGTAACAGTCAGTCGTAATAGTCAGGCGTAACAGTCAGGCGTAACAGTCAGTCGTAACAGTCAGTTGTAACAGTCAGTCGTATCAGTCAGTCGTAACAGTCAGTCGTAGCAGTCAGTCGTAACAGTCAGTCGTAGCAGTCAGTCGTAACAGTCAGTCGTAGCAGTCAGTCGTAACAGTCAGTCGTAACAGTCAGTCGTAACAGTCAGTCATAACAGTCAGTCGTAGCAGTCAGTCGTAACAGTCAGTCGTAGCAGTCAGTCGTTACAGTCAGTCGTAACAGTCAGTCGTAACAGTCAGTCGTAGCAGTCAGTCGTAACAGTCAGTCGTAGCAGGAACACGAGACAACAATAAGTTCTTACATCTCTTATTCTGATATATGAATTATTAACACCAGTTTGAAAATACACTACTGGGATTACATTACACCTGTATCAGGTGTCAATGCTGTGCTATGGAGTTTTCCTTCTGTCAATGAAAACCTTGCTATCTTATACAAAAATAACTTTCTTCCATTATTGATACGCAATCAATGAATGCTGTTGCTGGAGAGAAAAATGTCTACCTGCAACATAAATGTGCTACTATTCTGCCTACAAATATATACAAAAAATAGTATTTTGAGGTAAATTGATACCTCTGACAGTTATTTGATGATAACATTCAAATCTAAAATGTATTTACCTTGAACAACCAACTCTTGCTATTACTTATATAACATGTCTCCAGTTAGAAAACAAAGTTCTATGCATAAATGTACCTTTCTAGGCATCTGCGATAATCCACACTGTGGCTAATCATACTCAAGCAGTCCCATTAGTTATGACACTATTAGAGAGATTATATAGCACTATCTTTCCTTATCGTGTTTTATCTCCATCCTTTATATATGGATCCTACAAAGTGCTGTGTGCAAAAATAGAAGGGTGCTTTCATCAATTGCCTGCTATCTATCCGAAGCAATTATCAAAGAGGCAACACAAATTGCTTTTCAATAAAAACGTTTTATAGTGAATTTAGACAATGTTTAAAAAGGAAACGGGAAATAATCTACTTATTGCAACTTGATGAAATTCAGCAGAAATGTCGCAGCAAAGTGCAACAGATAAAGCATCACACACTGTCAATGTGCCTTGTGAGCTGGAGATAAATTCAGACTAGCACAACACCGGATGCTATTTACCAAGGCTTAGCTATCTTATCTGAAGTGATATGCACAATACGCCAATACGTTCAACCAGTATTTACAAATTACACAAACTGTTTATGTGCAATTTACAAACGTGTACATCATAACAATGTAAGTCACTGTTGTCTCATTGTTGTCACGGTTCAGTTGAATTGTGGGTATATTTGGAAGTAATATTATGTGGTCTTTGTTTGGCGTTGTTTGAAACAATGTTTTCCCTCTGCTACTTTCTCTCTATCCAATAACCAGGGCACTGCAACTATGCATACAGAAATCCACAGGATAAACTGATTTCACATCTCATGATTAAACTCATTGACTTAGCTTGTTTTAACTGAAAAGAAATGTGACATTACCATGGTAATGGGAATTAGTGTGGAAGCCTGGATTCCAACTTTAGATGAGTTATGTCTTGTTTAATGTATTACCTTGATAAAGTTCTTCAATTACAAATACAATTATCTAGCAGAATCTATGTGGTGTTTCAGTCGAACAATTATGTTATTAAAAATCACTCTGCTTGTTACTTTCAAATACCTCCTTATATTGCATGTGCAAGTCATTTACACAATCAATAAAGGGAAGATTTATATTAACAGGATATTAAGAAAGACAAGATCTCTGTCTGTTGATATCATTATCATGGCAATGTCAGCAGTGTCTCCATGGACTCAGTGTTAAATACATAGAGTAGTAAGTCTGCAATGCTGAACCAAAACACAGCCAGCTGAGAGCTCTTACACCTACAACTCTATTCATGTCCCACTTAACGAAGTAGGAATAAAGCACAACTCATTATGACTGCAATCCTACCTTTTCTTTACTCAAGCGTTGCCAAGAAAGATTTTGTTCTTAAGTTTAATTAGTTGGCTAGAAGTAGAGAATGAATTTGTGTTTAAGTGTGTCACGCTCCCTGACCTCTGGTAATGACCTCAGCCAGGCCCTTTCTAAGACACCGAAGGAGAGAGTGTGTAGTGATTGCCCTCCAGAGGATCATAGGCTCTCTCACCTTGGAGACCTGGACATCTTGTTAAGGACTCACAGTGAAAATGAATGGCCCACACTTGAGACGGAATATCCAGGATGGGGCCTGGGCTATCTAACAAGACAATCGCAAAAGCCAATTAGGATAGAGGAAGAGCTTTGGGAATATAAAGATCCCAGCTAGGGCTTGTGGAAGTGATTCTGGCCTGGGTATATGTGGGCCAACCTATAGCAGGAGATTTCTGAGTGTCTGTCAGTGGAAGAGAAGAGCAAACTCTAACATGGATCAATCTTACAGGTGGACTGAATCATATTTCCCTTGGTTCAGTGTACATGGACTGAATGCAACATTACTTTAACAAACTTTGTATTTTGAAAACTTCACAATGAAATGTTTAGGGCTGTGTAAATGGGGAAGGCTGTGATACCTCTCACTTGTTCTATCTTCACCTAGGTATAAAATGAGTTACAGCTTAGTACATCATGTTCAGTTTGTAAATAAAATTACTTGAAAAGCTTGAACCTGAAAGGAATACTATTGGTTAAGCCAGCTATGACATTGGAGGAGCTAAAACAGCATATTGTTTCCCAGTATGCCAAGTACAATAATGCAAAACAATCTGGAAAATGGACAAAGTTTACAGTCAATGGACAATAGCGTGTGTGGATAATGTCTTCGGAAATAGATACGAACCCCTGAAAGGATATGCTCAGAGCAAAAGATGTTAACAACTAGGTGAGTTACTGAGCCGCTTGTGTCAGATTAAGGGTTAAAATCACAGTGCATAAACATACTCTAAATGGACCCAAACAGAACTGAATCAACTTGTGTGTTTGCTGAATCAAATGTCTGTTCTAACCAACCAAACAAACAGAGTGAATCAAATGTCGGCTCTTTCCAACTAGACCATCAGACTGAATCAAATGTCTGCTTTTTCCAACAAGACAAACCAGAAAGACATTTGATTCACTCTGGTTGTCTAGTTGGAAAGAACAAACATTTGATTCAGTTCTTTCCACCTAGACAACCAGAGTGAATCAAATGTCTGCGCTAACCAACCAGACAGCAGATCGCTCCGAGGTTTCCTTCCTGCCGATGACACACTAGATTACCATAACTCTCTGACTGGATTATCAAAAAAATCTCTTGTTGAACATGAAAGCAACTCAATCTTGTTATCACTTATTCACCAACATCTACTCAACAAAAGAGATTCCTCAAAGCCTTTAACACGGTTCAATTCTAATGGATTTAGCTGTATTAGACTAAGAACAACTACAAAAGGAGGATAACTGCACCCACCACCCACAATTAAAACAAGATTAGGCAAACACGACACAGCAGCAAATCCACTGCTTCATGTTTACAACAGGTGATGTTGCAGAATGTGCTTCCCTTCTCTAGCTAATTGAAGGGATTTCCCTGAAAGATAATGACGACACATGTTGCCTTTTTTTGCAATGATAGACTGCTGGATACACACACACACACACACACACACACACACACACACACACACACACACACACGCACACACGCACACACGCACACACGCACGCACGCACGCACACACACACACACAAATAAACACAAGCTCTCTTTCAACCGCATAAGCAGATTTGCAAAAGCAGATTTGATCAAATGTATTGATCCAATCTTCTCTCTGACTATGGTTAGTGGGGTGGGCCATGTTGGCAATTTATTTCACTCCAAATTGCAGTATGAAGGATTGCCAACGCTAGATGTGCTTATCTGTCTCTGAGTCATGAGGGTCACGTCTGACTCTGTTGCTCTCTGAAGATACTTGTAAACTATTGTGAAAAACTTTACTTTAAATTAAATAATTCCATTCCAATTGCCTATGGTTGACACCACCTCCAAACATACTTTAAAACAGATACTTGATTTTCTCTGACAACTTGTAAGTGGTGGAACAAACTTCTATTATTCTGCAGCATGACCAGTAATTTAAAGCATTTGTTACTCATTTCATGTCGCACGTCACAGCAGAGGCATTTGAACGTAATGCTGTCATCAAGGCAAAGTGTGGCTACTTTGAAGAATCTCAATTATAAAATAAATGTTTTTTTGTTTAACACTTTTTTGGTTTCTACATGATTCCATATGTGCTACTTCATTGTTTTGATGTCTTCACTATCATTCTACAATGTAGAAAATAGTAAAAAATAAAGAACCCTTGAATGAGTAGGTGTGTCCAAACTTTTGACTGGTACTGTCTATATATACATATCTTTTTTAAATATATGAATTATTTTCAACTAAACCTCCATTTACATTCTTAGTTAAAGCCTAATGTTAGCTAGCTAACATTGAACCAGGTTGGTTAGCTTTAGCTACCTGCAGATTCATACTACAGCTCTGACAATGTTTGTATTTGTTGGTGGTACTATGAGTTGGGATCATGCCAGTTCATTGTTTACATTTTACACTTTACATTTAAGTCATTTAGCAGACGCTCTTATCCAGAGCGACTTACAAATTGGAGAATTCACCTTAAAATATCCAGTGGAACAACCACTTTACAATAGTGCATCTAAATCTTTTAGGGGGGAGGGGGGGGGGGGTAGAAGGATTACTTTATCTAGCTAGCTAGGTAGCTAGGTAGCTAGCAACATGTCTAAACAAAAGACAAAAGGCTACGTCTTAACCAAACACTCGCCAGATGTTTACATGACCCATCAAGATAGGTAGATGTGGCTGGGGGTTGCTTAATAAATGTCTGGCCACAGTGTGAGGACGCAGCTTCGTAGGAGTACTCTAGCTAACAATGTTCTGAATTGTACTGACTTTGTTGAACAGACAATCAGTCTCCTTCCTCAGTGGAGACATCAACAGGCTGTGTGTTACAGTCAGTTATTAATGTCAGCTGTTGTAATCTGTCTGTGGATCCATCAGTGATGCCTCATGAAACTGATGCAGACTGGGCCAGCCAGAGGAAATCTGGCTCCAGTCCGCTACCTCTCCCTTTTAATCAATGCTAATCCCGCTCCCTCCCTTGTTTGTGATGTCAGCCAACACAGGGACGGAAGGAGAATCTCCCCTGATAATCACGGTGGATGACCCAACCAAGGCAGCATGTTATCATTAGATTAAAAGGAGAATGAATTACAAGGTATACAGTAGCATAGTCATCTGTTGATGCATTTATCATGTTATAGCGTAAAGCAGAGATAGATTAACTAACCACAGAAGCAAACTGGAGCAAAAAATGTCAAGGACAATTTGAGCGATTGGCTCTTTACTAAATAAAAATAAAAAAAATAAAAAAAATACATGAAAAAAAACCCACAAGAAATGTACATAACGATAACGAGGCGATGTAAAGGAGGGAACCAGTACCAAGTCAATGTGTGGGGGTACAGGTTAGTCACCATCATTAACCTACAACACTATTACCACCATTATTACCCTACAACACTATTACCACCATCATTACCCTACAACACAATTACCACCATCATTACCCTACAACACAATTACCACCATCATTACCCTACAACACAATTACCACCATCATTACCCTACAACGCTATTACTACCATCACTACCCTACAACACAATTACAACAATCATTACCCTACAACACATTTACTACCATCATTACCCTACAACACATTTACTACCATCATTACCCTACAACACAATTACCATCATCACTACCATACAACACTATTACCACCAACAGATCATCATTACCCTACAACGCTATTACCACCAGCATTACCCTACAACACTATTACCACCATCAGATCATCATTACCCTACAACACTATTACCATCATCATTACCCTACAACACTATTACCACCATCACTACCCTACAACACTATTACCATCATCATTACCCTACAGCACTATTACCACCATTATTCCCCTACAACAATATTATCGCCATCATTACCCTACAACACTATTACCACCATCAGATCATCATTACCCTATAACACTAGTACCACCTTCATTACCCTACAACACTATTACCACCATCAGATCATCATTACCCTACAACACTATTACCATCATCATTACCCTACAACACTTTTACCACCATCATTACACTACAATGCTATTACCACCATCATTACCCTACAACACTATTACCGCCATCATTACCCTACAACACTATTACCACCATCATTACCCTACAACCCTATTACCACCATCAGATCATCATTACCCTACAACACTATTACCACCATCATTACCCTACAATGCTATTACCACCATCATTACCCTACAGCACTATTACCACCATCATTACCCTACAACGCTATTACCACCATCATTACCGTACAACGCTATTACCACCATCATTACCCTACAAAAATATTATCACCATCATTACCCTACAACGCTATTACAACCATCAGATCATCATTACTATACAACACTATTACCACCATCAGATCATCATGCCTGTTTGGCCCTGTCCGGGGGTATCATCGGATGGGGCCACAGTGTCTTCTGATCCCTCCTGTCTCAGCCTCCAGTATTTATGCTGCAGTAGTTTATGTGCCGGGGGGCTAGGGTCAGTCTGTTTCATCTGGAGTATTCTCTTGTCTTATCCGGTGTCCTGTGTGAATTTAAATATGCTCTCTCTAATTCTCTCTTTCTCTCTTTCTTTCTTTCTCTCGGAGGACCTGAGCCCTAGGACCATGCCTCGGGACTACCTGGCATGATGACTCCTTGCTGTCCCCAGTCCACCTGGCCATGCTGCTGCTCCAGTTTCAACTGTTCTGCCTGCGGCTATGGAACCCTGACCTGTTCACCGGACGTGCTTGTTGCACCCTCGACAACTACAATGATTATTATTATTTGACCATGCTGGTCATTTATGAACATTTTAACATCTTGACCATGTTCTGTTATAATATCCACCCGGCACAGCCAGAAGAGGACTGGCCACCCCTCATAGCCTGGTTCCTCTCTAGGTTTCTTCCTAGGTTTTTGGCCTTTCTAGGGAGTTTTTTCTAGGGAGTTTTTCCTAGCCACCGTGCCTCTTTCACATGCATTGCTTGCTGTTTGGGGTTTTAGGCTGGGTTTCTGTACAGCACTTTGAGATTTCAGCTGATATACGAAGGGCTATATAAATAAATTTGATTTGATTTGATTACCCTACAACAAAATTACCACCATCATTACCCTACAACACTATTACCACCATCATTACCCTACAACACAATTACCACCATCATTACCCTACAACGCTATTACTACCATCACTACCCTACAACTCAATTACAACCATCATTACCCTACAACACATTTACTACCATCATTACCCTACAACACAATTACCATCATCACTACCATACAACACTATTACCACCAACAGATCATCATTACCCTACAACGATATTACCAACATCATTACCCTACAAAACTATTACCACCATCAGATCATCACCACCCTACAACACTATTACCATCGTCATTACCCTACACCACTATTACCATCATCACTACCCTACAACACTATTACCACCATCATTACCCTACAACACTATTACCATCATCACTACCCTACAACACTATTACCATCATCATTACCCTACAGCACTATTACCACCATTATCCCCCTACAACAATATTATCACCATCATTACCCTACAACGCTATTACCACCATCAGATCATCATTACCCGACAACACTAGTACCACCTTCATTACCCTACAACACTATTACCACCATCATTACCCTACAACACTTTTACCACTATCATTACACTACAATGCTATTATCACCATCATTACCCTACAACACCATTACCACCATTATTAACCTACAACGCTATTACCACCATCATTACCCTACAACAATATTATCACCATCATTACACTACAATGCTATTACCACCATCAGATCATCATTACCCTACAGCGCTATTACCACCATCATTAACCTACAACACTATTACATCCATATTACCCTACAACGCTATTACCACCGTCATTACCCTACAACGCTATTACCATCGTCATTAGCCTACAACAATATTACCATCATCAGATCATCATTACCCTACAACACTATTACCATCATCATTACCATACAACACTATTACCATCATCACTACCCTACAACACTATTACCATCATCATTACCATACAGCACTTTTACCACCATCATTAACCTACACCACTATTACCACCATTATTACACTACAACGCTATTACCACCATCATTACCCTACAACAATATTATCACCATCATTACCCTACAACACTATTAACACCATCAGATCATCATTACCCTACAGCGCTATTACCACCATCATTAAACTACAACACTATTACCACCATATTACCCTACAACGCTATTACCACCGTCATTACCCTACAATGCTATTACCACCATCATTACCCTACAACACTATTACCATCATCAGATCATCATTACCCTACAACACTATTACCATCATCAGAACATCATTACCCTACAATGATATTACCACCATCATTACCCTACAACACTATTATCACAATCAGATCATCACTACCCTACAACACTATTACCATCATCATTACCATACAACACTATTACCATCATCATTACCCTACAACACTATTACCACCATCATTACCCTAAAACACCATTACCACCATTATTAACCTACAACACTATTACCATCATCAGATCATCATTACCCTACAAAATTTTACCACCTTCATTACCCTACAACACTATTACCACCATCATTACCCTACAGCACTATTACCACAATCATTACCGTACAACGCTATTACCACCATCATTACCCTACGACGCTATTACCACCATCAGATCATCATTACCCTACAACACTATTACCTCCATCATTACCCTACAACACTATTACCACCATCATAACACTACAACACCATTACCACCATTATTAACCTACAACACTATTACCATCATCAGATCATCATTACCCTACAACACTTTTACCTCCTTCATTACCCTACAACACTATTACCACCATCATTACCCTACAGCACTATTACCACAATCATTACCCTACAACGCTATTACCAATATCATTACCCTACAACGCTATTACCACCATCATTACCCTACAGCACTATTACCACAATCATTACCCTACAACGCTATTACCACCATCATTACCCTGCAACGCTATTACCACCATCATTACCCTACAACAATATTATCACCATCATTACCCTACAACACTATTACCACCATCATTACCCTACAAAGCTATTACCACCGTCATTACCGTACAACGCTATTACACCATCATTACCCTACGATGCTATTACCACCATCAGATCATCATTACCCTACAACACTATTACCTCCATCATTACCCTACAACGCTATTACCACCATCCTTACCCTACAGCACTATTACCACAATCATTACCCTACAACGCTATTACCACCATCATTACCCTACAACAATATTATCACCATCATTACCCTACAATGCTATTACCACCATCAGATCATCATTACCCTAAAACACTATTAACACCATCAGATCATCATTACCCTACAGCGCTATTACCACCATCATTAACCTACAACACTTTTACCACCATATCACGCTACAACGCTATTACCACCGTCATTACCCTACAACGCTATTACCACCATCATTACCCTACAACACTATTACCATCATCAGATCATCATTACCCTACAACACTATTACCATCATCAGAACATCATTACCCTACAATGATATTACCACCATCATTACCCTACAACACTATTACCACAATCAGATCATCACTACCCTACAACACTATTACCATCATCATTACCATACAACACTAGTACCATCATCATTAACCTACAACACTATTAACACCATCATAACTCTGCAACACCATTACCACCATTATTAACCTACAACACTATTACCATCATCAGATCATCATTACCCTACAAAATGTTACCACCTTCATTACCCTACAACACTATTACCACCATCATTACCCTTCAGCACTATTACCACAATCATTACCCTACAATGCTATTACCACCATCATTACCCTACAACGCTATTACCACCATCATTACCCTACAACAATATTATCACCATCATTACCCTACAACACTATTTCAACCATCATTACTCTACAAAGCTATTACCACCGTCATTACCGTACAACGCTATTACCACCATCATTACCCTACGACGCTATTACCACCATCAGATCATAATTACCCTACAACACTATTACCTCCATCATTACCCTACAACACTATTACCACCATCGTAACCCTACAACACCATTACCACCATTATTAACCTACAACACTATTACCATCATCAGATCATCATTACTCTACAACACTTTTACCACCTTCATTACCCTACAACACTATTACCACCATCATTACCCTACAGCACTATTACCACAATCATTACCCTACAACGCTATTACCAATATCCTTACCCTACAACGCTATTACCACCATCATTACCCTACAACAATATTATCACCATCATTACCCTACAACACTATTACCACCATCATTACCCTACAAAGCTATTACCACCGTCATTACCGTACAACGCTATTACCACCATCATTACCCTACGACGCTATTACCACCATCAGATCATCATTACCCTAAAACACTATTACCTCCATCATTACCCTACAACACTATTACCACCATCATTACCCTACAACAATATTATCACCGTCATTACCGTACAACGCTATTACCACCATCATTACACAACAAAACTATTACCAACATCATTACCCTACATTGCTATAACCACCATCATTACCCTACAACACTATTACCACCATCAGATCATCATTACCCTACAACGCTATTACCACCATCATTACCCTACAACACCATTACCACCATTATTACCCAACAAAACTATTACCAACATCATTACCCTACATTGCTATTACCACCATCATTACCCTACAACACTATTACCACCATCAGATCATCATTACCCTACAACACTATTACCATCATCATTACCCTACAGCACTATTACCACCATCATTCCCCTACAACACTATTACCACCATCATTACCCTACAACGCTATTACCACCATCATTACCCTACAACAATATTATCACCATCATTACCCTACAATGCTATTACCACCATCAGATCATCATTACCCTACAACACTATTACCACCATCAGATCATCATTACCTTAAAGCGCTATTACCACATCATTAACCTACAACACTATTACCACCATATTACCCTACAATGCTAATACCACTTTCATTACCCTACAACGCTATTACCACCATCATTACCCTACAACACTATTACCATCAGCAGATCATCATTACCCTACAACACCTTAACCACCATTATTACCCAACAAAACTATTACCAACATCATTTCCCTACAACGCTATTACCACCATCATTACCCTACAACACTATTACCACCATCAGATCATCATTACCCTACAACACTATTACCATCATCATTACCATACAACACTATTACCATCATCACTACCCTACAACACTATTACCATCATCATTACCCTACAGCACTATTACCACCATCATTCCCCTACAACACTATTACCACCATTATTACCGTACAACGCTATTACCACCATTATTACCCTAAAACGCTATTACCACCATCATTACCCTACAACTATATTATCACCATCATTACCCTACAATGCTATTACCACCATCAGATCATCATTACCCTACAACACTATTAACACCATCAGATCATCATTACCCTACAGCGCTATTACCACCATCATTAACCTACAACACTATTACCACCATATTACCCTACAATGCTATTACCACCGTCATTACCCTACAACGCTATTACCACCATCATTAGCCTACAACACTATCACCATCATCAGATCATCATTACCCTACAACACTATTACCATCATCAGAACATCATTACCCTACAATGATATTACCACCATCATTACCCTACAACACTATTACCACAATCAGATCATCAATACCCTACAACACTATTACCATCATCATTACCATACAACACTATTACCATCATCATTACCCTACAACACTATTACCACCATCATTACCCTACAACACCATTACCACCATTATTAACCTACAACACTATTACCATCATCAGATCATCATTACCCTACAAAATTTTACCACCTTCATTACCCTACAACACTATTACCACCATCATTACCCTACAGCACTATTACCACAATCATTACCCTACAACACTATTACCACCATTATTACCCTACAACACTATTACCATCATCAGATCATCCTTACCCAACAAAACTTTTACCACCATTATTACCCTACAACACTATTTTAACCATCATTACACTACAATGCTATTATCACCATCTTTACCCTACAACACTATTACCGCCAACATTACCCTTCAACACTATTACCACTATCTTTACCTTACAACACTATTACCACCATCAGATCATCATTACCCTACAACACTATTACCTCCATCATTACCCTACAACGCTATTACCACCATCATTACCCTACAACACTATTACCATCATCAGATCATCATTACCCTACAACACTTTTACCACCATCATTACACTACAATGCTACTACCACCATCATTACCCTACAACGCTATTAACACCATCATTACCCTACAACACCATTACCACCATTATTAACCTACAACACTATTACAACCATCATTACCCTACAACACTATTACCATCATCAGATCATCATTACCCTACAACGCTATTACCAACATCCTTACCCTACAGCACTATTACCACAATCATTACCCTACAACGCTATTAACACCATCATTACCCTACAACACCATTACCACCATTATTAACCTACAACACTATTACCACCATTATTACCCTACAAAACTATTACCATCATCAGATCATCATTACACTACAACACTATTTCAACCATCATTACACTACAATGCTATTATCACCAATATTACCCTACAACACTATTACCTCCATCATTACCCTACAACGCTATTTCCACCATCATTACCCTACAGCACTATTACCACCATTATTACCGTACAACGCTATTACCACCATTATTACCCTACAACGCTATTACCACCATCATTACCCTACACCAATATTATCACCATCATTACCCTACAATGCTATCACCACCATCAGATCATCATTACTCTACAACACTATTACCACCATCAGATCATCATTACCCTACAGCGCTATTACCACCATCATTAAAGAGTACTTCCGTCGTGAGGTTAGCTCCTCCGTGGATAACATAGCTATGAAATAGACTTCATACCTACCGCCACTACAATAGTGGAAGACACAGTGACTTGTAGAAAACTACTACAGACTCCCTTGACACCAATTCTGACTGACCTCCAGGCATTGACCTGAAAATTACCTGACTACGTCAGACTCATTCTGAACAAGTTGTAATCTGCCAGGATACTTGGTTTTCTTCCCTTGACATGCGCGATTGTGTAAGCATAAACGCACATGCACAACGGAACATCCAATTAGGATTTATGCTAGGATCACTTAAAAACCTCTTACGTCTACACGTTCCGCTAGCGGAACGTCTGCTCCAATATCCAATGATGGGCGGGGCGCGAAATACAAACTCCTCTAAAGCCTAAAACTTCCACTTTTCAAACATATGACTATTTTACAGCTATTTAAAGACAAGACTCTCCTTTATCTAACCACACTGTCCGATTTCAAAAAGGCTTTACAGCGAAAGCAAAACATTAGATTATGTCTGCAGAGTACCCAGCCAGAAATAATCAGACACCCCTTTTTCAAGCTAGCATATAATGTCACAAAAACCCAAACCACAGCTAAATGCAGCACTAACCTTTTATGATCTTCATCAGATGACACACCTAGGACATTATGTTATACAATACATGCATGTCTGTTCAATCAAGTTCATATTTATATCAAAAACCAGCTTTTTACATTAGCATGTGACGTTCAGAACTAGCATTCCCACCGAACACTTCCGGTGATTTTACTAAATTACTCACGATAAACGTTCACAAAAAGCATAACAATTACTTTAAGAATTATAGATACAGAACTCCTCTATGCACTCGATATGTCCGATTTTAAAATAGCTTTTCGGATGAAGCACATTTTGCAATAATCTAAGTACATAGCCCGGCATCACAGGGCTAGCTATTTAGACACCCACACAGTTTAGCCTTCACCAAAATCACATTTCCTATAAGAAAAATGTTCTTACCTTGCTTGTTCTTAGTCAGAATGCAGTCCCAGGACTTCTACTTCAATAACAAATGTAGGTTTGGTCCCAAATAATCCATCGTTATATCCAAACAGCGGCGTTTTGTTCGTGCGTTCTAGACACTATCCCAACGCTAAATCTCGGTCACGAGCATGACGCAGAATGTGACAAAAAATTTCTAAATATTCCATTACCGTACTTCGAAGCATGTCAACCGCTGTTTAAAACCAATTTTTATGCAATTTATCTCGTAGAAAAGCGATAATATTCCGACCGGGAATCTGCCTGTCTGTAAACTGAGGAAAAAACCGAAAGATTAACCTACAACACTATTACCACCATATTACCCTACAACGCTATTACCACCGTCATTACCCTACAACGCTATTACCACCATCATTACCCTACAACACTATTACCATCATCAGATCATCATTACCCTACAACACTTTTACCACCATCATTACACTACAATGCTACTACCACCATCATTGCCGTACAGCACTATTACCACCATCATTACCCTATAACAATATTACAACCATCAGATCATCATTACCCTACAACGCTATTACACACCATCATTACCCAACAACAATATTACCATCATCATTACCCTAAAACACTATCACCATCATCACTACCCTACAAGACTATTACCATCATTATTACCCTACAGCATTAATACTACCATCATTACCCTACAACACTATTACCACCATCATTACCCTAAAACACTATTACCAACATCATTACCCTACAACACTATTACCACCATTATTACCCTACAAAACTATTACCATCATCAGATCATCTTTACACTACAACACTATTACAACCATCATTACCCTACAACACTATTACCATCATCAGAAAATCATTACCCTACAACACCTTAACCACCATTATTACCCAACAAAACTATTACCAACATCATTACCCTACAACGCTATTACCACCATCATTACCCTACAACACTATTACCACCATCAGACCATCATTACCCTACAACACTATTACCATCATCATTACCATACAACACTATTACCATCATCACTACCCTACAACACTATTACCATCATCATTACCCTACAGCACTATTACCACCATCATTCCCCTACAACACTATTACCACCATTATTACCGTACATCGCTATTACCACCATTATTACCCTACAACGCTATTACCACCATCATTACCCTACAACAATTTTATCACCATCATTACCCTACAATGCTATTACCACCATCAGATCATCACTACCCTACAACACTATTACCATCATTATTACCCTACAACAATATTATTACCATCATTACCCTACAATACTATTACCACCATCAAATCATCATTACCCTACAACACTATTACCACCATCAGATCATCATTACCCTACAGCGCTATTACCACCATCATTAACCTACAACACTATTACTACCATATTACCCTACAACGCTATTACCACCGTAAATTACCCTACAACGCTATTACCACCATCATTACCCTACAACACTATTACCACCATCAGATCATCACTACCCTACAACACTATTACCATCATCATTACCATACAACACTATTACCATCATCATTACCCTACAACACCATTACCACCATTATTAACCTACAACACTATTACCATCATCAGATCGTCATTACCCTACAACACTTTTACCACCTTCATTACCCTACAACACTATTACCACCATCATTACCCTACAACACTATTACCACCATTATTACCCTACAACACTATTACCATCATCAGAACATCATTACCCTACAATGATATTACCACCATCATTACCCTACAACACTATTACCACCATCAGATCATCACTACCCTACAACACTATTACCATCATCATTACCCTACAACACCATTACCACCATTATTAACCTACAACACTATTACCATCATCAGATCATCATTACCCTACAACACTATTACCACCTTCATTACCCTACAACACTATTACCACCATCAGATCATCATTACCCTACAGCGCTATTACCACCATCATTAACCTACAACACTATTACCACCATATTACCCTACAACGCTATTACCACCGTAATTACCCTACAACGCTATTACCACCATCATTACCCTACAACGCTATTACCACCATCATTACCCTACAACAATATTATCACCATCATTACCCTACAACACTATTTCAACCATCATTACTCTACAAAGCTATTACCACCGTCATTACCGTACAACGCTATTACCACCATCATTACCCTACGACGCTATTACCACCATCAGATCATAATTACCCTACAACACTATTACCTCCATCATTACCCTACAACACTATTACCACCATCGTAACCCTACAACACCATTACCACCATTATTAACCTACAACACTATTACCATCATCAGATCATCATTACTCTACAACACTTTTACCACCTTCATTACCCTACAACACTATTACCACCATCATTACCCTACAGCACTATTACCACAATCATTACCCTACAACGCTATTACCAATATCCTTACCCTACAACGCTATTACCACCATCATTACCCTACAACAATATTATCACCATCATTACCCTACAACACTATTACCACCATCATTACCCTACAAAGCTATTACCACCGTCATTACCGTACAACGCTATTACCACCATCATTACCCTACGACGCTATTACCACCATCAGATCATCATTACCCTAAAACACTATTATCTCCATCATTACCCTACAACACTATTACCACCATCATTACCCTACAACAATATTATCACCGTCATTACCGTACAACGCTATTACCACCATCATTACACAACAAAACTATTACCAACATCATTACCCTACATTGCTATAACCACCATCATTACCCTACAACACTATTACCACCATCAGATCATCATTACCCTACAACGCTATTACCACCATCATTACCCTACAACACCATTACCACCATTATTACCCAACAAAACTATTACCAACATCATTACCCTACATTGCTATTACCACCATCATTACCCTACAACACTATTACCACCATCAGATCATCATTACCCTACAACACTATTACCATCATCATTACCCTACAGCACTATTACCACCATCATTCCCCTACAACACTATTACCACCATCATTACCCTACAACGCTATTACCACCATCATTACCCTACAACAATATTATCACCATCATTACCCTACAATGCTATTACCACCATCAGATCATCATTACCCTACAACACTATTACCACCATCAGATCATCATTACCTTAAAGCGCTATTACCACATCATTAACCTACAACACTATTACCACCATATTACCCTACAATGCTAATACCACTTTCATTACCCTACAACGCTATTACCACCATCATTACCCTACAACACTATTACCATCAGCAGATCATCATTACCCTACAACACCTTAACCACCATTATTACCCAACAAAACTATTACCAACATCATTTCCCTACAACGCTATTACCACCATCATTACCCTACAACACTATTACCACCATCAGATCATCATTACCCTACAACACTATTACCATCATCATTACCATACAACACTATTACCATCATCACTACCCTACAACACTATTACCATCATCATTACCCTACAGCACTATTACCACCATCATTCCCCTACAACACTATTACCACCATTATTACCGTACAACGCTATTACCACCATTATTACCCTAAAACGCTATTACCACCATCATTACCCTACAACTATATTATCACCATCATTACCCTACAATGCTATTACCACCATCAGATCATCATTACCCTACAACACTATTAACACCATCAGATCATCATTACCCTACAGCGCTATTACCACCATCATTAACCTACAACACTATTACCACCATATTACCCTACAATGCTATTACCACCGTCATTACCCTACAACGCTATTACCACCATCATTAGCCTACAACACTATCACCATCATCAGATCATCATTACCCTACAACACTATTACCATCATCAGAACATCATTACCCTACAATGATATTACCACCATCATTACCCTACAACACTATTACCATCATCAGATCATCATTACCCTACAACACTTTTACCACCATCATTACACTACAATGCTACTACCACCATCATTACCCTACAACGCTATTAACACCATCATTACCCTACAACACCATTACCACCATTATTAACCTACAACACTATTACAACCATCATTACCCTACAACACTATTACCATCATCAGATCATCATTACCCTACAACGCTATTACCAACATCCTTACCCTACAGCACTATTACCACAATCATTACCCTACAACGCTATTAACACCATCATTACCCTACAACACCATTACCACCATTATTAACCTACAACACTATTACCACCATTATTACCCTACAAAACTATTACCATCATCAGATCATCATTACACTACAACACTATTTCAACCATCATTACACTACAATGCTATTATCACCAATATTACCCTACAACACTATTACCTCCATCATTACCCTACAACGCTATTTCCACCATCATTACCCTACAGCACTATTACCACCATTATTACCGTACAACGCTATTACCACCATTATTACCCTACAACGCTATTACCACCATCATTACCCTACACCAATATTATCACCATCATTACCCTACAATGCTATCACCACCATCAGATCATCATTACTCTACAACACTATTACCACCATCAGATCATCATTACCCTACAGCGCTATTACCACCATCATTAAAGAGTACTTCCGTCGTGAGGTTAGCTCCTCCGTGGATAACATAGCTATGAAATAGACTTCATACCTACCGCCACTACAATAGTGGAAGACACAGTGACTTGTAGAAAACTACTACAGACTCCCTTGACACCAATTCTGACTGACCTCCAGGCATTGACCTGAAAATTACCTGACTACGTCAGACTCATTCTGAACAAGTTGTAATCTGCCAGGATACTTGGTTTTCTTCCCTTGACATGCGCGATTGTGTAAGCATAAACGCACATGCACAACGGAACATCCAATTAGGATTTATGCTAGGATCACTTAAAAACCTCTTACGTCTACACGTTCCGCTAGCGGAACGTCTGCTCCAATATCCAATGATGGGCGGGGCGCGAAATACAAACTCCTCTAAAGCCTAAAACTTCCACTTTTCAAACATATGACTATTTTACAGCTATTTAAAGACAAGACTCTCCTTTATCTAACCACACTGTCCGATTTCAAAAAGGCTTTACAGCGAAAGCAAAACATTAGATTATGTCTGCAGAGTACCCAGCCAGAAATAATCAGACACCCCTTTTTCAAGCTAGCATATAATGTCACAAAAACCCAAACCACAGCTAAATGCAGCACTAACCTTTTATGATCTTCATCAGATGACACACCTAGGACATTATGTTATACAATACATGCATGTCTGTTCAATCAAGTTCATATTTATATCAAAAACCAGCTTTTTACATTAGCATGTGACGTTCAGAACTAGCATTCCCACCGAACACTTCCGGTGATTTTACTAAATTACTCACGATAAACGTTCACAAAAAGCATAACAATTACTTTAAGAATTATAGATACAGAACTCCTCTATGCACTCGATATGTCCGATTTTAAAATAGCTTTTCGGATGAAGCACATTTTGCAATAATCTAAGTACATAGCCCGGCATCACAGGGCTAGCTATTTAGACACCCACACAGTTTAGCCTTCACCAAAATCACATTTCCTATAAGAAAAATGTTCTTACCTTGCTTGTTCTTAGTCAGAATGCAGTCCCAGGACTTCTACTTCAATAACAAATGTAGGTTTGGTCCCAAATAATCCATCGTTATATCCAAACAGCGGCGTTTTGTTCGTGCGTTCTAGACACTATCCCAACGCTAAATCTCGGTCACGAGCATGACGCAGAATGTGACAAAAAATTTCTAAATATTCCATTACCGTACTTCGAAGCATGTCAACCGCTGTTTAAAACCAATTTTTATGCAATTTATCTCGTAGAAAAGCGATAATATTCCGACCGGGAATCTGCCTGTCTGTAAACTGAGGAAAAAACCGAAAGATTAACCTACAACACTATTACCACCATATTACCCTACAACGCTATTACCACCGTCATTACCCTACAACGCTATTACCACCATCATTACCCTACAACACTATTACCATCATCAGATCATCATTACCCTACAACACTTTTACCACCATCATTACACTACAATGCTACTACCACCATCATTGCCGTACAGCACTATTACCACCATCATTACCCTATAACAATATTACAACCATCAGATCATCATTACCCTACAACGCTATTACACACCATCATTACCCAACAACAATATTACCATCATCATTACCCTAAAACACTATCACCATCATCACTACCCTACAAGACTATTACCATCATTATTACCCTACAGCATTAATACTACCATCATTACCCTACAACACTATTACCACCATCATTACCCTAAAACACTATTACCAACATCATTACCCTACAACACTATTACCACCATTATTACCCTACAAAACTATTACCATCATCAGATCATCTTTACACTACAACACTATTACAACCATCATTACCCTACAACACTATTACCATCATCAGAAAATCATTACCCTACAACACCTTAACCACCATTATTACCCAACAAAACTATTACCAACATCATTACCCTACAACGCTATTACCACCATCATTACCCTACAACACTATTACCACCATCAGACCATCATTACCCTACAACACTATTACCATCATCATTACCATACAACACTATTACCATCATCACTACCCTACAACACTATTACCATCATCATTACCCTACAGCACTATTACCACCATCATTCCCCTACAACACTATTACCACCATTATTACCGTACATCGCTATTACCACCATTATTACCCTACAACGCTATTACCACCATCATTACCCTACAACAATTTTATCACCATCATTACCCTACAATGCTATTACCACCATCAGATCATCACTACCCTACAACACTATTACCATCATTATTACCCTACAACAATATTATTACCATCATTACCCTACAATACTATTACCACCATCAAATCATCATTACCCTACAACACTATTACCACCATCAGATCATCATTACCCTACAGCGCTATTACCACCATCATTAACCTACAACACTATTACTACCATATTACCCTACAACGCTATTACCACCGTAAATTACCCTACAACGCTATTACCACCATCATTACCCTACAACACTATTACCACCATCAGATCATCACTACCCTACAACACTATTACCATCATCATTACCATACAACACTATTACCATCATCATTACCCTACAACACCATTACCACCATTATTAACCTACAACACTATTACCATCATCAGATCGTCATTACCCTACAACACTTTTACCACCTTCATTACCCTACAACACTATTACCACCATCATTACCCTACAACACTATTACCACCATTATTACCCTACAACACTATTACCATCATCAGAACATCATTACCCTACAATGATATTACCACCATCATTACCCTACAACACTATTACCACCATCAGATCATCACTACCCTACAACACTATTACCATCATCATTACCCTACAACACCATTACCACCATTATTAACCTACAACACTATTACCATCATCAGATCATCATTACCCTACAACACTATTACCACCTTCATTACCCTACAACACTATTACCACCATCAGATCATCATTACCCTACAGCGCTATTACCACCATCATTAACCTACAACACTATTACCACCA